>NW_026574832.1:0-10397 GCF_905146905.1 Nyctereutes procyonoides | reverse complement strand
AGGGTTAGGGTATGGGTTAGGGTTAGGGTTAGTGATAGTGTATGGGTTAGGTTTAGGTTTATGGTACGGGTTAGGGTACGGGTTAGCATTAGTGTTCGTGTTAGAGTTAGGGTATGGGTTAGGCTTAGGGTTAGGGTATGGGTTAAGTTTAGGGTTAGGGTTAGGTTAGGGTTAGGGTACGGGTTAGGGTTAGTGTTAGTTTTAGGATACGGTTTAGGGTTAGGGTTAGAGTACGGGTTAGAGTTAGAGTTAGGATACGGGTTAGGGTTAGGATTAGGGTACGGGTTAGGGTATGGGTTAGGGTACGGGTTAGGTTGAGGGTTAGGGTACGGGTTAGTGTTAGGGTTAGTGTTAGGGTACGTGTTAGGGTTAGGGTTAGGATTCGGGTTATGGTTTGGCTTAGGTTTAGAGTATGGGTTAGGGTTAGGGTTAGGGTTAGCGTTAGCGTTAGGGTTAGGGTTAGCATCAGGGTTAGGGTTAGGGTACGGGTTAGGGTACGGTTTAGGGTTAGGGTACGGTTTAGGGTTAGGTTTAGGACACGGCTTAGGGTTAGGGATACGGTATGGGTTAGGGTTAGGGTTAGGTTTAGGGTACGGGTTAGGGTTAGGGTTAGTGTACAGGTTAGGTTTAGAGTTAGGGTATGGGTACGGTGTAGGGTTAGGATTAGGGTTAGTGTTAGGGTTATGTTACGGGTTAGTGTTAGGGTTAACGTTAGAGTTAGGATTAGGATTAGGTTTAGGTTATGGGCAGGGTTAGGCTTAGAGTACGGGTTAGGGTACGGGCTAGGGTTAGGGTTAGCGTATGTGTTAGGGTACAGGTTAGGTTTAGGGCTAGGTTTCGGGTTAGGGTTAGCGTTAGGGTTAGCATATGGGTTAGATTAAGGTACGATTTAGGGGGGATCCCTGGGTGGTGCAGCAGTTTGGCGCCTGCCTTTGGCCCAGGGCGTGATGCTGGAGACCCGGGATCGAGTCCCACGTCAGGCTCCCGGTGCATGGAGCCTGCTTCTCCCTCTGCCTATGTCTCTGCCTTGTCTCTGCCTCTCTCTCTCTCTCTCTCTCTGTATGACTATCATAAATAAATAATTAAAAAAATTAAAAAAAAATTTTAAAAAGGTACGGTTAAGGATTAGGGTTAGAGTACGGGTTAGGGTTAGGGTTAAGGTTTGGGTTAGGGTACGGGTTAGGGTTTGGATTAGGGTTATGTTTAGGGTACGGGTTAGAGTTAAGGTTAGGGTTAGGTTACGGGTACGGGTTAGTTTTAGGGTTAGCATACGGGTTATGGTTAGGGTATGGATTAGTGTTAGGGTTAGAGTTAGCGTTAGCTTAAGGGTTAGGTTTAGGGTTAGTGTACAGCTTAGGGTATGGGTTAGGTTAAGTGTTAGTGTTAGGGTTAGGTATAGGGTTAGGATACGGGTTTAGGGTTCGGTTTAGGGTTAGGGTACTGGTTAGGGCTAGGGTACGGGTTAGGGTACGGGTTAGGGTATGGTTTAGGGTTAGGTTTAGGGCACGGGTTAGGGTTAAGGATATGGTACGGTTTAGGTTTAGGGTTCGGGTTAGGGTACGGGTTAGGGTTAGGGTTAGGTTTAGCATTAGGATTAGGTTTAGGTTTAGGGTTAGGGTATATGTTAGGTTAGGGATAGGTTTAGGGTTAGGTTTAGGGTACAGGTATGTGTCAGGGATAGTGTTTGGGTACGGCTTAGTGTTAGGGTACGGGTTAGGGTTAGGGTACGGGATAGGGTTAGGGTACGGTTTAGGGATAGGGTATGGGTTAGTGTTAGGGTTAGCGTTAGGGTACGGTTTAGGTTGAGAGTTGGGTACGGTGTAGGGTACTGGTTAGGGTACGGGTTAGGGTACGGATTAGGTTTAGGGTTAGTGTTAGTGTACGGTTAGTGTTACGGTACGGGTTAGGGTTAGGATATGGGTTAGGGTTTCATTTAGGGTTAGGGTACAGTTTAGGGTTAGTATACGGGGTAGGGTTAGGCTTAGTGTTAGGGTTAGGGATAGGGTATGGGTGAGGGTTAGGTTTATGGTACGGGTTAGGGAATGGGTTAGGGTACAGGTTAGCGTTAGTGTTAGTGCGAGGGTATGGGTACGGGTTAGGATTAGGTTTAGGGAACGGGTTAAGGTTAGAGTTAGGGTTAGGATTAGGGTACCTAACCTAGATTTACGGTTAGTTTTAGGGTTAGGGTACATAACCGTAACCCTAACCTGTATCCTAACCCTAAACCTAACCCTTGCCAGTACCCTAAAAATAACCCCTAAACCTAACCCTTACCCTATCCCTAACCTGTAACCTATCCCTAACCCGAACCCGTACCCTAACCCTAAACGTGACCCGTACCCTAAACCTAACCCTAACCCATACCCTAACCCTAACCTGCATCCTAACACATACCCTAACCCTAACGCCTAAACATAACCCTAACCCATACCCTAACTAGAACCCTAAACCATACCCTAACCCTAAACTGTACCGTAACTCTTACCCTAACCCTAACCCGTACCCTACCCATAACTCGTACCCTAACCCAACCAGTACCCAAACCCTAAACCTAAACTATACCCTACACCTAAACCTTACCCTAACCCGTACCCTAGCCCTAACCCTAACCAGTACCCTAACACTAAACGGTACCCTAACCCAAATCTAACCCTTAACCATCCTTAACACTAACCCTAACCCTAACGCTAACCCGTACCCTAACCCTAACCCTAACCCGTACCCTAACCCTATCCTTAACCCATACCCTAACCCGAACCCGAACCTTAACCCTATCCCTAACCCGTACCCACACCCGTATCCTAGCCCGTACCCTAACCCTAACCCGTACCCTAACCTAACCCTAACCCTAACCCTAAACTGTACCTTCACACTACCCGTACACTAACCCTAACCCTAAAACTAACCCTAACCTAACCCTAAACCTAACCCTAACCCATAACCTAACCTAACCTAACCCTAACCCTCACCCTAACCGTAACCTAACCCTAACCTGTACCCTAACCCTTACCCGTACCCTAACCTTAAACCTAACACTGACCCGTACGCTAAACCTAAACCCTAACCCTATAGGTAAACCAGACACTATATCTAACCCTAACCCGTATCCTAACCCTAACCCTAACCCGTACCCTAACCGTAACCCTCACCTAACCCTAACCCGTACTCTAACCCTAACCCATACCCTAACCTGTACCCTAACCAGTACCCTAACCCTAACTCTAAACCTTACCCTAACCCTAAACCTAACCCTAACCCGTACCCTAACCTAACCCTAACACTAACCCTATATCATAACCTCACACTAACCCGTACACTAACCCTGAACCTAAAACTAACCCTAACCTAACCCTAACCCTAAACCTAACCCTAACCCATACCCTAACCCTAACCGTAACCTAACTGTAACCCATACCCTAAGCCTTACCCATACCCTAACGCTAAACCTAACCCTAACCCGTACGCTAAACCTAACCCTAACCCGTACCCTAACCCTAACCCTTACCCTAACCCTAACCAGTACCCTAAACCTAACCTGTACCCTAACTCTAACCCGTACACTAAACCTAACCCTAAACCGTACCCTAACCCTAACCCTTACCCTAACCAGTACCCTAAACCTAACCCGTACCCTAACTCTAACCCGTACACTAAACCTAACCCTAAACTGTACCCTAACTCTAAACCTAACTCTAACCCTAACCCATATGCTAAACCTAACCCGTACCCTAACCCTAACCTGTACCCTAACCCACACCCTAACCCTAACCCTAAACCGTATGCTAACCATAAACCTTACCCTAACCCTAACCTGTACCCTAGCCCTAACTGGTACCCTAACCCAAATCTAACCCTTAACCATACCCTAACACTAACCCTAACCCTAACCCGTACACTAAACCTAACCCTAACCCTAAACCTAACCCGGATCCTAACCATATCCCTAACCCGTACCCTAACCGTAAACCTAACCCGTACCCAAAACCTACCCCTAACCCTCACATGTATCCTAACCCTAACCCTAACCCGTACCCTAACCCTAAAACTAAACCATACCCTAACCCTCACCCTAACCCTAAACAGTACCCAAAACCTAAACCTAACTCGTACCCTAACCCTAACCCGTAGCCTAACCCGTACCCTAACCCTAACCCTACCCTAACCACGTACCCTAACCCTAACCCTACCCTCACCCTAACGAGTACCCTATCCCAACCCTAACCCTAACCTACCCTACCCTAACCCTAACGTACCTACCAACCTACCCTACCCTACCTACCCTAACCGTACCCTAAACCTAAACTGTACCCTAACCATAACCCTTACCCTAAACCTAAACCTAACTCGTATCCTAACCCTAACCCGAACCCTAAACGTAAACCTAACGCTAACCCGTACCCTAACCCTACCCCTAACCATAACCTTAACCCGTACCCTAACTCTAACCCTCACCCTAAACCTAACTCGTACTTTAACCCGACCCCCATACCCTAACCCGTTCCCTAAACCTAACCCTAACCCGTAACCTAACCCTAAAACTTACCCTAACCCAACCCGTACCCTAACCCTAACCTGTACCCTAACCCTCTCTCGAAACCTAACCCTAACCCGTTCCCTAACCCTAACCCTAACCCGTACCCTAACCTTAAACCGTACACTAACCATAACCCTTACCCTAAACATAAACCTAACCCGTACCCTAACTCTAACCCTAACCCTAACCTTAACCCTAACCCATACACTAATCCTAACCCTAACCAGTTTCCTAACCCTCACCCAATAGCTAACCCGTACACAAACCCAAAACCTAACCCTACCCCTACCCCTAACCCTAACCCTAAACAGTAACCTAATCCTAACCCTAACCCGTACCCTAACCCTAACCTTACTCTAACCCTAACCCGTACCCTAACCCTAACCTTACCCGTACGCTAACCCTAACCCTAACAATAACCCTAACACTAACGCTAAACCGTACCCTAACCCTATCCCTAACCCGTACCCTAACACTAACCCTAACCAGTACCCAAACCCAAACCCTATCCCTAACTCATAACCTAACACTAACGCGTACTCTAACTCATACCCTAACCCTAACCCTAACCCATACCCTAACCCTAACCCGAAAACTAACAAGTACCCTAACCCTAACGCCTAACCCTAACTGTACCCTATCCATAACCCGTACCCTAACCCTAACCCGTACCCTAACACTAACCCGTATCCTAACCCGTTCCTTAACCCTAACCCTAACCCTAACCTAACCCGTACCCTAACTCTAACCATAAACCGTACAAACCCTAACCCGAACTTAACCCTTACCTTAACCATAACCCGTACCCTAACCGTAACTCGTACCCTAACCCAACCCGTACCCTATCCCTAAACCTACCCCTAACCCTAACACGTACCCTAACCATAATCCTTACCCTAAAGCTAACCATAACCCCATAACCCGTACCCTAACCCTAACCCATACCCACCCTAACCCGTACCCTGACTCTAACTCTAACCCTAACCCGTACACTAAACCAAACACTAACCCGTACACTAACCCTCACGCAAAACCTCACCCGTACCCAAAACCTAAACCTAACCTGTACCCTAACCCTTCCCCTAACCCTAACCCATACCCTAACGCTAACCCTAACCCGTACCCTAACCCTAAACCTTACCCTAACCCTACCACGTAACCTAACCCTAACCCTAACCCGGACCCCAACCCTAAACCTAACCTGTACCCTAAACCTAACCCTAACCCGTACCCTAACCCTAACACGTATCCTAACCCATAACCTAACCCTACCCCCTAACCCTAACTCTAACCGTACCCTAACTCTAGCCCTAACCAGTACCGTAAACCTAACCCGTACCTTAACCCTTACCATAACCCTACCCCGTACCCTAACCTTAACTCATACCCTAACCCTACCCGTACCCTAACCCTAAAAATAACGGTAAACCTAATGCATATTCTAACCTTAAACCATACCCTAACCATAAGCCTTACCCTAAACCTAACCCGTACCCTAACCCTAACCCATGCCCTAACCCTAACCCTAACCCTTACCCTAACCCATAACCTAACCCTAACCCTACCTGTAACCTAAATCTCACCCAATACCTAACCCGTACACAATCCCGAAACCTAACCTGTACCCGAACCCTACCCCTAACCCTAAACTGTACCCTAATCCTAACCCTAAACCGTAACCTAACCCTAAACCTTACCCTAACCCTAACCCATACCCTAAACCTAACCCGTACCCTAACCCTAACCCTAACCCTAACCGGTAACCTAACCCTCACCCAATACCTAACCCGTAACAAACCCAAAACCTAACATGTACCCTAACCCTACCCCTAACCCTACCGTATCCTAACCCTAACCCTAAACCATACCCTAACCCTAAACATTAACCTAACCCTAACTCTAACCCGTACCCTAACCCTAAACCTAACCCTAAATGGTACCCTAACCCTAACCCGTACCCTAAACCTAACCCTAACCCTAACCCGTACCCTACCATAATCCTAACCCGTACCCTAACCCTAACCCTAAACCTAACCCGTACCCTACCCTATCCCTAACCCGTACCCTAACCCTAGCCCTAACTCTTAACCGTACACTAACCCTAACCCTAAACATAACACTAACCCCTACCCTAACCCGTACCCTAAACCTTACCCGTACCCTAACCCTAAACCTACCCCCAACAATACGATTAACCTAACCCCTAACCCTAACCCTAACCCAACCCTAACCTAAACCTAACCCTAACCCGTAACCTCACCCTAAGCCATACCCTAAGCCTAACGCTAAAACTAACCCTAACCTAACCCTAACCCTAAACCTAACTCTAACCCGTACCTGTACCCTAACCCTAACCCGTAACCTAAACCTTACCCGTACCCTAACCCTAAACCTACCCCCAACCCGTATGATTAACCTAACCTCTAACCCTAACCCTAAACCTAACCCTAACCCAACCCTAACCCGTAATCTCACCCTAACCCATACCCTAAGCCAAACCCTAAATCTAACCCTAACACGTGCCCTAAACCAAACCCTAACTGTACCCTAACCCTAACCCGTACCCTAAACCTTACCCGTACTCTAACCCTAAACCTTACCCCAACCAGTACGATAAACCAAATCCCTACCCTAACCCTAAACCGGACCGTAAATCTAAACATAACCCGTATCCAAACCCTAACCCTAACCTGTACCCTAACGCTAACCCACACCCTAACCCGTACCCTAACCCAACACAAACAATAACCCTAAACCTAACCCTAACCCGTACCCTCACTCAAAATCGTACCCTAACCATAACACTTACCCTAAACCTAAACCTAACCCGTACCCTAACCCTAAACCTTACCCTAATCCTAACCCGTACACTAACCCTAACCCATACCCTAACCCTAACCTGTACCATAACCGTCTCTCAAAACCTACCCTAACCCGTAGCCTAACCCTAACCCTAACACGTACCCTAACCCTAAACCTAACCTGTACCCTGACCAGAACCATAACCCTAACCAGTAACCTAACCCTAACCCTAAACCTAACCCGTAACCTAACCCTAACCTGTACCCTAACCCTAAACTGTACCCCAAACATAAACCTAACCCGTACCCTAAACGTAACCCTAACCCGTACCCTAACCCTAACTGTACCCTAACCCTAACCCGTACCCTAAACCTTACCCGTACCCTAACCCTAAACATACCCCCAACCCGTATGATTAACCTAACCTCTAACCCTAACCCTAAACCTAACCCTAACCCAACCCTAACCTAAACCTAACCCTAACCCTAACCCGTAACCTCACCCTAACCCGTACCCTAAGCCTAACCCTAAATCTAACCCTAACCCGTGCCCTAAACCAAACCCTAACCGTACCCTAACCCTAACCCGTACCCTAAACCTTACACGTACTCTAACCCTAAACCTTACCCCAACCAGTACGATAAACCTAACCCCTACCCTAACCCTAAACCAGACCATATATCTAAACATAACCTGTATCCTAACCCTAACCCGTACCCTAACGCTAACCCACACCCTAACCCGTACCCTAACCCAACACAAACAATAACCCTAAACCTAACCCTAACCCGTACCCTCACCCCAAATCGCACCCTAACCATAACACTTACCCTAAACCTAAACCTAACCCGTACCCTAACCCTAAACCTTACCCTAATCCTAACCCATACACTAACCCTAACCTGTACCATAACCGTCTCTCAAAACCTAACCCTAACCCGTAGCCTAACCCTAACCCTAACACGTACCCTAACCCTAAACCTAACCTGTACCCTAACCGGAACCATAACCCTAACCAGTAACCTAACCCTAACCCTACCCCGTAACCTAACCCTAACCTGTACCCAAACCCTAAACCGTACCCCAAACATAAACCTAACCTGTACCCTAAACGTAACCCTTACCCGTACCCTGACCCTAACCCTTATCCTACCCCTCACCCATAACACTAAGCCTAACCGTACCTTAACTCTAACCCTAACCCGTACCGTAACCCTAACCCGTACCTTAACCCTTATTCTAACCCTAACCCGTACCCTAACCTTAACTCGTACCCTAAGCCAACCCGAACCATAACCCTAAACCTCACCGTAACCCTAATGCGTACCCTAACCTTAAACCGTACCCTAACCATAATCCTTACCCTAACCCTAAACCTAACCCGTAACTTAACCCTAACCCGTACCCTAACCCTAACTCTAACCTAATCCAAACCCTAACCCTAACCCGTAACCTAACCCTACCCCTAACCCTGACCCTAACCTGTACCCTAACCCTAACCCTAACCCGTACCCTAACCCTAACCCTAACCTAATCCTAACCCTAACCCTAACCTGTAACCTAACCCTACCCCTAACCCTAACCTGTACCCTAACCCTACCCCTAACCCTAAACCGTACCCTAACCCTAAACCGTACCCTAACCCATACCGTAACCCTAACCCTAACACTAATCCAAACCCTAACCCTAATCTGTACCCTAACCCTCACTCGAAACCGAACCCTTACCTGTACTCTAACCATAACCCTAACCCATACCCTAACCCTAACCCAAAACTGTACCCTAACCCTAACACTAACATAACCAGTACCCTTACCCTAACCCCTAGCCCTAACCCATACCCTACCCCTAACCTGTAACCTAACCCTAACCCTAACCCGTACCCTAACCCGTATCCTAACCTGTACCCTAACCCCTAACCCTAACCCTAACCGTTCCCTAACTCTATCCCTAACCTGTACCATAACCCTAACCAGTACCTTAACCTTCCCCTACCCCTAACCTGTACCCTAACCTTAACTCGTACCCTAACCCAACCCATACCCTAACCCCAAACCTAACCATAACCCTAACGCGTACCATAACCTTAAACCGTACCTTAACCATAACCCTTACCCTAACCTAAACCTAACCTGTACCCAAACCCTAAACCATGCCCTAACCCTAACCCTAACCCTAACCGGTAACCTCACCCTAACACATACCCTACCCCTAACCCTAAAACTAACCCTAAACCTAACCTAAACCCTAAACCTAACCCTAACCGTACCCTAACCCTATCCCGTACCCTAACCCTTACCCTAACCCGTACCATAAACCTACCCCTAACCCTACACCTACCCCTAACCCTAACCCGTATCCTAACTCTAAACCTAACCCTAACCCCTACCCGTACCATAACCCTACCCCTAACCCTAACCCGTACCCTAACCCGTACCCTAACCCTAACCTGTGCCCTAACCCTAACCCGTACCCTAACCCTAACCCGTACCCTAACCCTAACCCGTCCCCTAACCCGTACCCTAACCCGTACCCTAAACCTAACCCGTACCCTAACCCGTACCCTAACCCTGGAACATAAATAGATGTTTATATAAACAAACATATAAACATATATCTATGTTTCCAGTTAATATATTTATTATCAAATGTATTACTGATAATATAATAATTATTATCTATAAACAGAACTATATATTTATATTTAAATATGCAAAATAAATATTTCTATATCTAATCTCTATACGTCCATATATAGATCTCCCTATAGAGATAGAGACAAAATGGTTAGAAATAGATGTGTGCAGAAAGAGAGAGAAATAGATATAGACCTATAAATATGGAGAGGATCTGCTTTCAAATTCTATCCAACGACCTCTCCTCACAGGCACAGGCAAACGCACACACACATACTCAAGAGCCTTCTGGTATGTGGCCATGACAGGAAATAACACCCCTTGAGATGCCATCTCTTCTCCAACTGAAAGGTACCAGCCGTTTCTCCAAAGAAGACCTACACAGAGCGAGAAAGCACATGAAAAAATGCTCCACATCAGGAAGG
>NW_026574831.1:0-10353 GCF_905146905.1 Nyctereutes procyonoides | reverse complement strand
TCTTTTTGTTCCTATCAGAATGCAAGCCTCACGAATATGAGAATACTGCCTTACCTGTGCTTTGCACTAAATAGCTGTTCAATGACAGCAAATAAGGAAAGCGTGTTAGAGTGGTGGTTGTGTCTGTTTGGTTCGCTACTGCGTCCCAAGCACCTGTTCTGTGTTCAATTAAGAAAAAAATATAAAAAGGAAAGGCAAACATTTGTGTTTGACGAAGTGGACCAGTAGTTGACAGTTAGTGTTGCCAAACCATGTGTGTGGTGGATGTGGATGTGAGTGTATGTGTGTGTGCCTGCTGCCTCGGTGGCAGTCATAGTGTCTTGTTCTCATGCCTAGCTCCTCCCTACTTGGGTTTAATAAGCGCTGGACTCTGCCCAGGAGGGAAGTGAGATCTGAGAAGTGTGCCTTGGTGACCATTAGGAGGAGCTGTTGCTCTTCCAGAACCCCATGAAAGAGGTGATGGAGTGGGGCTGGGGGTGGCTGGAATGAATAAAGGGGGCAGTCGTTGTCAACAGGAGCAATTTAGTGATGTTGGAGACTTCTTGTTACTCCAGCTGCGGTAGGGTGTGCTACTGGCATGTAGTGGATAGACACCAGTGCTGTTGCTAAGCAGTGCCCACAACACCGACATCCAGTACTGTAATATGGCAATATCTCTGAGGTTGAGAAACCTTAGGCTAAACATTAAGTTGCAACATTGGGACCACAAAAGAAAGTGACCTATAGACAGGCCAAGGACAGTAAAGTCGTTAAGTCCAGGTTTTCCTCCACTTCCATGTTGTCATTCACCTCTCCAACCGTTTGGTCCTGTCCCAAAGGGGCTTCTCATTGCCTAGCTGCCTCCTGCTCTACATGGCTCTGCCCCTCAGACAGAGAACACCTTCACAGGGAATGGGGTTGCAGTATGTTCTTCCTCAAAGAGAAGCATCAACAGAATTTGCTCCTAATATTTCTTCATGCATTTTAATGGTCTACAGCTGATGCCTGTGTGAGACCCCACGGTGGTTTTCTTGTCCACAACTGAAGTAACCAGGGGGCTGCTGAGGATACATAGATATTCGAAGGAGTGGAGATTTGAATGGGATCACCCTGCATTGCTGTTGAGAAGGAGTGGATCCAGGTAAGAGAAACTTTCCCAACTTTAAGAGTCAAGCCTAAATGGGGAGGAGGTGGCCAGATCTGGGAGAGCCAAAAGCCAGGGAGGCAAAAAAAAAAAAAAAAAAAAAAAAAAAAAAAAAAAATCCTTGAGTCTACAGGCTGCCCCATTCAAATTATCCCCAGAAATTCCAAATTCCTTTGAAAAGAGGAGAAATTAGCATGTCTTGAAAGGCACAAGGGCAGGAAATGAAGGAAGAGGAGAGGCCCAGCATGGGGAAGTCATTCTGGGCTGTGACATCACGGGCAGCGCACCTGTCAGGGCAGTGGAGAACTGCCGCCTCCTTCTTACCACTGAGGACCAGACTGTGCCTGTCTCCACCATGGGCTCCGGGTTCCTCTGCTGTATGGTCCTCTGCCTCCTGGGAGCAGGTGAGTCCTTGGTCCAGCTGGTGTGCTGCAAAATTAAGTCTCTAGGCCTGTTCATCATGTGGCCAGCAAGAGCCTGCCATCTGGGACTGGTCTGAATTCTTCTCCTTTCCTTCTCAGCACCCCTGGACACAACAGTTTCCCAGACTCCAAGATACCTCATCGCGCACGTGGGATCTAAGAAGTCACTAAAATGTGAACAAAATCTGGGCCATAATGCTATGTACTGGTATAAGCAAGACCTCAAGCAACTGCTGAATGTTATGTTTATCTACAACAATAAGGAACTCTTTCTAAATGAATCAGTTCCAGGTCGTTTCTCACCTGAGACATCTGACAAAGCTCATTTAAACCTTCATGTCGACTCCCTGGAGACAGGTGACTCTGCTGTGTATTTCTGTGCCAGCAGTCAAGACACAGCCCTGCAAAGTCACTACCTCCCTGTGCACAAACCCCCTGGCTCAGCCAGGCAACTGTACACCAGGGCTACATGTTCACCTGACCCTGAGGCCCCTTTCACTCCCAGTGAGCTTCCTGACTGGAGTTTCTTATCTCTAGTACAGGCTGCCAACATCCTTGATGGGGCAGATCTACAGTTATGCTCTGAGAAGCCTTACATAATTCTACTTATCAGCCTAAAGAGGAAAAACAGATGAAGATAAAAATATCTAAGATTGTAAGAATATTCGGATCATCACCGAGTTTGCTGGATAGAAATCTCTTTGGAGAAGCATGAAAGTTCTGGCAACAGGTGAATTGGAAAGAAAATGTTGAGGATAAGCACCAGGAGGGGTAGGCTTGTGCTCTGCAGACTCCCTCCTTTCCAGAAGGATGACCAGGGCCATTCTTCTCAATTCAGATCCAGTGGCATCTTGAAGATTCCTGCAGATCATGCAGTACCTAGATGATGGAGGATATTATAGACCTTCAAAGGACTTTGGACATGAATCTCAAGGCAGTAGCTAGTCATGGGTCCTACCTGAAGCCAGGTAGCATGAGCACATTGGAATCTGGTACAACAGCACTGGTACAGTATAGATCAGAAGAGTGAGAGTGTGGGGATGGAATAATCAATGAGGAGACACCTAAATGATTCTTTAGGGAGCCCTGGCATGTGTCATTATTACTAATGCATGGCCTTTTAGGGGTCTCAGTGGGGAACCACAGCACTTTCACCACTGTTTCTCATCCTAGCTGGGTCTGAATGCCAGTGGCTTCCAGCTCCACATCTTCTGAAGTCTCTGCTCTGCTCTCCAGCCTAGTAGAACCTGTCTTCTCTCAGCTTCTGGACTCCCACGCTGTGCATGCCCATCAGGATGTGGCCAAGAAGAGAGGATTTCCTTACACTCACTCTAAGGTTTCCTTTTCAGGACTCTGTGCCCCAAACCCAAGCTTTCTTGGGATCTTCAAGCCACATTTGCCATTATTATTATTATATACAGACATTGTTTATATCAATTTCCTTACCTGTGTCCCACTGTACCTCTTGAGTGTTCTCCCCTGATTCGGGTTGTCCTTACATCATTTTCCTTCCACGGGCACATCCCTAATTCAGGTCACTTAAACTCACCATTCAGCCTTTCACCTCTACCCCTTGCTTTGGGAAAGGCTTATGTTAGTTATTGTTCTTAGGGCAACTGAGCTTTTCACTTCCCCTTAGTGTTCCAGATATCGGTTTATATTAAATTGTTATTTGCAATCCTTAGAACTCTAATTTTGGAAGCCAAACCATGCAAAAATTTTTTTATTTATTCATATTCTGCTCTTTCCTTGTAGAACAGCCGATCAGTGACTCTTTGCTACAATGGATGTCTAGCATATTAGTAACAATCCTAGCCTTTCCACCACAGTTAATATTGGATTCTTGTCTATGAATGGGATTATCTCCAGATTTAGTGAATTGGAGGTCCATTAGATACCTCATTCAGGAGAAGAATATCAATTCCTTTGCTTAAATTCTAATTTCTATACCTTTACTTTTTTTGTTTTAGTGGCCACCCTGAAAATACTTAAACTTTATTACATTTAGAAAAATGAGTAGAGACCTAATGTCCTAGGTCAATGGATGAAAGGCCATGTTGCTGCCTCTTTTTTTGTTTCAGATGCTTCCTTCCTCTTCACACCTGCATACATCTTGTACCCCTCACAGAGCCACTGACCCTCATCCCCTGTCCTCTCTTCTGTTGAATGAGGAATAGGCATCCTCTAAACTGATACCATTGGGCTGCTAAGAAGTCTGCAAACTGGGATAACGCTGCCTTGCCCAAAAGGAGGCGCTGGGGCTCTTTTGAAACTCTAAGGCTGGGGTGAGTGGTGGGAAGAGTGAATAGTAGAAGGAATGTTGAGGGAAGCAGGGCATTGGAGCTGCATCCTTAGGTCCAGTGGGAGCATTGGTTGCAGATTCCTCAAAGATAGTAAATGTAAATCATTTTTAAATTGATTTTCCTAGTTCGTTTCCCAGAGTGGGAGTCTTTCATGTTCTGTCTCCTTTTCTGATATTTCCCACTTATTTTTTCTCCCTTCCCCTTTATTCCCTTTCACTACGAAGTAGGGGTGGTGGAAGGAAAGGTGGGTGGGGGGTGAGGGTGACTGGGTGACGGGCACTGAGGTGGGCACTTGACAGGATGAGCACTGGGTGTTATTCTATATGTTGACAAATTGAACATCAATACAAAATAAATTTATTAAAAAATAAAATTAAATTAATTAAATTGATTTTCCTTTGTTTTACTCGGATGACTTGTGTTGCTCTCCTTGAGCATCCTGTTTGCTCTATGCCCAGTCATGCATTTTACCCTCAGTACTGGGGTGGAGGTTGGCTGATCCCTTGTTCCCTCAACCACCCTTCCCAGTGCCTGGCTCTTCACTGGCAGCACAGTCTGCCTATTTTAATGGAGGGCACTGGCTCCAAATGGAAGCACTCTCTTCGAATCCCCTTTCCACAGATATGGACAAAAGGGCTCAATGTGGCTTAGATCCTGAAGAAAATGACTTTTTAGGTGATGTCTACACAGCTGAAATGGAAGGAAGGAGCTCCCTTGATGCAGATATGGTCTCTCCCTTGAACAGTGCCCTTTGAGCAGGGCCTTAGAAGGAACGGGGATGGAGAGAGAGTCTGGATAAGGAGGCGAGAAACTAATAGTGTGAGAGCAACTGGTAGACGGACAGCTCAACACAGTCAGTTTGAATTCACCTTCTATCAGAATCTACAAAAGGTGTGAAAGGGGAAGAAGAAATACACTTTGGGGCTGGTGAAAATGACAGGGACAGTGACATCACAGGCAAATCACCAACCAAAGCCCAGGAGACCAGAGCCCAGCCCCTTCCCCAGGACACCCAAGCTAGATGATGCCCACAACATCTCTGACTGCACCATGGGCTGCAGGCTGCTGTGCTCTGTGGCTCTCTGTCTACTGGGAGCAGGTGAGTCTCATGTTCCAGGGGCTGCCCTGGACCAAAGCAGAGTCCCTGTGGCCACAGCAACACTGTTCTTTCTGGACTTTGTCTGATTTTGACCTTTCTTTCAACAGTCCCCATGGACACTGGAATTACCCAGATCCCAAAACACCTGTTAACAGAGACAGGGAGGAGAGTGACCCTCAAGTGTGAACAACATCTGGGACATAATGCTGTGTACTGGTATCAACAGAGCGCTCAGAAGCCACCAAAGCTCATGTTTGCCTACAGTTACAAGGTACTTGTTGAGAATGAGACTGCTTCCGGTCGCTTCTCACCTGAGTGCCCAGACAGCTCCAGGTTCTACCTTCACGTGGACGCCCTGGAGCCCAATGACTCTGCCTTGTATCTCTGTGCTAGCAGCAGAGACACAGCCCCACACAGCCAACCTCTCCCCGTGCTCAAACATCCTGGGTCTAGCAGGGGGGCCCTGGGACAACCAAGACTAGCTCAACATCTCCTGTAGGGCCCCAGACAGAGATCCCAGAACCTCATGCAGCCTGTGCACTCAGGGGTCGCTGCAGTGCTGAGTGCCCAGAGCAGACACCCACAGCCTGGGGCCTGGCTCAGCCTTCTTCCAGTCTGTGCCCAGCTGCATGCAAGCCAGAGGGTCCGGCTCCAGTTGCTCCAAGCAGCCTTCAGGAGGCACATGGCCCTGGGGAATGTTTCAGGGGCCACTTTACACTCTGGGCACAGCAGTGCTGCCATGAACCCTGCCCACAGGCACCTTCCTCTGACTATTCCTTCCACCCAAGTGAGACCCTGGACCTAGCCCCTGTCCCAGCTCCAAACAGGCTGAGCCCTTTTCCAGAACACCTCCTCCCCTCACCACCCAGCTCAGTCAGTTCCTACCTCTGAGGACAATTGTTTCCTCCTCAGATTTGGATCATTCTTTCCAGGTCATTGTCTGCTACATGTCCCGGGACTGAGCTCCCCAAGAGCCTCTCTTCCTCTCAGCTGTGACGCTTTCAGGCCTAATTCCTTTTCCTTCTGTCACTCTCATCCTAATTCTTCAGGTCTTCACATCCTGCATTATCAGCCACAGAGTCCTCTGCCCCAGGATTGTTGCTCACAACAGGCAATAAGACTGGAAGGCCCCTGACATTTCAGAGCAGGACTGCATCCTCGGGGCTGTCCTTGCCGAACCCCATGATTTCTGGCATTGCCCCGTGCCATGGTCCTCCATCCTGCACAGGCTAGCAGACACCATGGGCTGAGCAGACCCCTGTGTCCTGGGGAGTCAGATGCCTGCACTGACACAGAGGCTCCCTCCTCTCTCCTGTAGGGGGCGCCCCAGTGTGTGTAGCAGGAATCCATGGGGTGCAGAGGCCTGAGCTAGGAGAAGACTCATTCCTGCCCGGACTCTGCCATGGATATCTGGCTCTTGTATTGGGTTATATTTAGTGTCTTGCAAGCAGGTGAAATCCTTGGGAATTTCTCATCTTGGACTTACCTGAGGCTCTTCTAAACCATTTCCTTATTCAATCTCTGGCTTCTTTTTCCTCCCACAGGACACACAGAACCTGAAGTCAAACAAGACTCCCAGCCACCTGGTCACAGAGAGGTGGATGAGAGTTATCCTGACGTGTGACCCCATCTCTGGTCACTTATACCTCCATTGGTAGAGACAGATGCTGGGGCAGAAAGTGGAGTTTCTAATTTTATTCTACAAGGATACTCTCTTGGAGAAGTCCTAAATATTCAAGAATTGATTCTCAGCTGGAAATCCTGATGCACCATTGTCCACTGTGGAGATCCAGCCACAGAGCTGGGAGACTCAGCCATGTACCTCTGGGCCAGCAGTGTAGCCACAGCCTTTCCAAGACACCTGCAGCCTGCACACAAGCCCTCATACTTCTGCCTCTTTCTAGCACCCAGATCCCTTTCCGACTGGACTTGATTTTTCAGCCGTCTCTAAATACACAGAAGTATGAATTTAAATTACCAAAAGAGGATATCTCTGGCATGACTGACCAGGGCGTGTGTTTTGCAGTATCTTTATATATACTATAGGGTTATCGTGGGCTCCAAAGTTGGGAGAGTTACTCCCAGGAAGCCACCATCAAAAGACCTAGGTTCTCTCTTTACCTCCTTCTGTATCTTGGATTGTGTTTTGCGTTGTTTGGATAGCTTAGAAATAAATCATTTTAATTCATAGAATGGAGAAGTGATTACCAAGGAATGACTTTGATATTTGCATGAAGGTATAGAGTACTTCCAAGATAAATCTTAAGGAGGATATGCAAGTCAACACAAGGGCCTGAATTGTCGGTGATGTCTTCCCAGTAAGTCCCTTATGCATTACTTGGCGTGAGAATGTTAAGGGAACAGCAAAGATGGAGTCCATTATTGGGACCCCACTTCAGGCTAACAGAGGTCTAGACCAGTAAGAGAATCATCAGAATAAGGCTGGGATTGCAGGATCAGAATTTAGCAGCAAAATCCAAACAGCATCTAGAAGGGAGCAGGAATGAATCAGTCCCCCAAACTTGACATGGGGCCGTCAGATTCACTGTCTCGATTTGAATAAAACCCCGGTGTTTTTGATGAGTTGGAACAAGAAAGGTAGAGGGAAGTCTTCGAAACAAAAGAATGGATTTCCTTCTAATAAGTCAGAATGAGATCAAGCATTGATTGGAGGGGAAAAATCGTGAGTAGAGCTTATCACACAGACACAGGAAATATTCATTTACTCAATAACATCCATGGCAGCACCACCATCAAGGGGTAGAGAATGACTGTCTCACTGATTTGAGGTCTCATAGAAATTTTCAGACTAAAGGATCCCATTTTAGTGCTAAGGAAATGAAATCATGTGTTTATAACCATGAGGTCCAATTTCTTTACACATACGGATCTCTCAGATGCATCTGTCTTTATGAAAGAAAAAAGAATGTACTATAATTTTGGCTAAGGGGCTGCTCAGAACTAACACCTGTGGCGCTGGGGTCATATGCTCTAGAATGTGCTATGACTGAACAAACAGCTAAAATATGGGAGTATGGTCACAATCCATGAGTCCAGAAGCCATTGGTGGGATTAGGATAGGTATCCTCCTCACAGCTCCCAGTGACCCAGTTTTAATTTCAAACATCATTTTCCTGTACTAAAAGTCCCTGGATAAGAGGTTGTGATTCCTCAGTAGAGGGAGGCGCATGGTGGATGCTTCCACCACGGGACATGGTAAAGATTCCAGTGAACCTGAAGTATGAGAATACCTGGTCATTGGGACTCCTTTTGCTCCGATCCAGTTGTAAGGATGGAGGTATTGATCTTATTATCATGAGGCAATAGAGTTTCTGCTACACAGTGGAAATGGGGAAAGTTCTACCTGGAATTCAGGGAACTAATTCAAGCATCACTTGGTGCCTAAATTCCTGGTGATAATGACAATTTTGCAGTTGCAAACCATCCTAGTCTGACAAAAGAGGCACCTGAGGGGACTGAAACCCACAGAGATGAATGTCTAGATCATCTCGACAAGCAAATGACTTAGAACACTAAAGTGCTAAGGAAAGTTGGAGAAATTATATAATTGGTGATGAAGGAGATAATAAATATCAGTTATCGCTTTGAGTATAGCACCCCCACAGCCCTAAACCTGTGCTTGGAGGGATTGCAGCTGGCCACCACCTGAAGACCTTAGTATTTGGACTTGAAGCAAAGCAAGGAGTGGACTGTATCCAGTGCCTCTTTTGTATCACTGCTTGTCATCTTGGCCCCACACTGATTCCAGCCACAACTAATTCATGCACCTCCTCCAAGCAGACAATGACCCATTCAATAAAGATAGAACCTCCTCTTAAATATGGTCCATGTATCTAGCTTCCTTCCTGTATACTCTGTGGCCATGATTGAGACCCTCAAATAGGCCGCTTGAAACTTAGCCATGCACAGCCAGAAACATCAGGAAGTTATTGTTCTATGAGACAATTCTGAATCAGGAGGATGAGAACTGATGGATGAAGCTTTTGTAGTTGTCTCAAAATCCCTTGAAAATTGTAGATTGAGGAGCAACCACTTATCTATAAAAATGGCCCAATTAACATTCTTATTTTTCACATGTTCCACGCTTTTTCTTTCTGTACATGATTTGGCCTAGATATTTCCATCTGACTTATCTTCCACTTACCTATTCATCTCAACTCTGTTGGTTCTGCTTTTAAAACCATACAGGTTTACCTTAATCGTAGGTGTTTTGTGTATTTCGGTTCTACAATCTCCACTTAAGTATTTACTATGGTTTTCAGTTGTTTACTAAAATTCTCCATTTTGTTGGCCACTTTGTGGAACATATTAATAACAGTTATTTCCATGTCAGTGTCTGAAAACTCCATCTGAATCATTTTAGGTCCGTTTCTTATGGTTCTCTTTTGGTTTTGGCCATGTCATCCTGTCTCCTCAACAACAGATGATATGTATTTGAATGCTGGATATTTTATATGAAAAATTTTAGAGAGGAGATGAAGATTATGGATCATGTATTCTTTTATAGAGACGATTCCTTTTTGCTTACACTATGATATCTTGGTAGGCGCAAGTGTTCTGAATCTGGTTGGTAAGTGAGTTGAATTTAAACTAAACTTCAGGTTTGTTGATGTCTGTTCAACTTTCCTCCTAGTATGTGATCATTTAGGTACCAAATGAAACTTGCAGAGTATTTTTACTTTACTAAAGTGTGATTTGCATGACATAATACTTACCCGTTTCAAATGTACAAACTCAGTGAGTTTAAATATACTTATGCACTACTCAACTACCACCACAATCCAGTTCTGAAACATTTCCATCCCCTCCCCCAAAAAAGTCCTTTTGTGGCATTTTCAGTCAATCCCCGCTCCTACTTGAGCCCCAGTGCTTAGGTCTTACTGGAACTCTCTCCTAGGTGGCAGTCCCTGAACGCAAACGCTATTACCCAGACCAGTCAGTCCCTGTGAGATCCTCCAAGCTTCTCACACCTCAGTCTTCTCTGGCTTTTTAGTTTCCTAGCTGCTGATAACAAATTGGCAGTAACTCTCAGGGAAAAGTTGTTTCTCGGAAATATCCTTTGTCACCAGAGTATAATCTCTTACTCTCCTCCTCACCTTCTTTCTTTGTAAAGCTTCCCATGTAAGCTGAGTGGGACATTGAGGTAGGTACCTGGGAACTGCATGCATAAGTCCCACTAATCCGGCAATCATCTAGGGGTCCCCCTGGATAGCATCTTACAATCTAAAGCTGGAAAAAGACTTGGAAATTATTTATTTCAGCCCATTGTTTTAGAGATGAACAAGTGAGAAGTCATATAAAGAGTAGTTTTTAGCTGCATTACTACTGATTATAGCCTCATTTCTATAAAATTTATATTTAATATGTCTAGAGTAGTCTGTGAAT
>NW_026574830.1:0-10335 GCF_905146905.1 Nyctereutes procyonoides | reverse complement strand
CTTAAAATTTCTTGCAGAGCTGGTTTGGAGGTCACATATTCTTTCAGTTCCTGCCTGTCTTGAAAGCTCTTTATCTCTCCTTCCATTTTGAATGAGAGCCTTGCTGGATAAAGTATTCTTGGTTGCATGTTCTTCTCATTTAGGACCCTGAATATATCCTGCCAGGTCTCTGTGGAGAGGTCTGCTGTTAGCCTAATACTCCTCCCCATAAAAGTCAGGGATTTCTTGTCTCTTGCTGCTTTAAGGATCTTCTCTTTATCTTTGGAATTTGCAAGCTTAACTATTAAATGTCGAGGTGTTGAACGGTTTGTATTGATTTTAGGGGGGGATCTCTCTATTTCCTGGGTCTGAATGCCTGTTTCCCTTCCCAGATTAGGAAAGTTTTAAGCTATGATTTGTTCAAATACATATTCTTGCCCTCTGTCCCTTTCGGCGCCCTCGGGAATCCCAATTAAACGTAGGTTTTTCTTCCTCAGGCTGTCATTTATTTCCCTTAATCTATCTTCATGGTCTTTTTTTTTTTTTTTATAAGAGACTCTTCTTTTTTAATCTTTATTTATTTATGATAGGCACACAGTGAGAGAGAGAGAGAGGCAGAGACACAGGCAGAGGGAGAAGCAGGCTCCATGCACCGGGAGCCCGACGTGGGACTCGATCCCGGGTCTCCAGGATCGCGCCCTGGGCCAAAGGCAGGCGCCAAACCGCTATGCCACCCAGGGATCCCCCCTCTTCATGGTCTTTTAACTGTTTGTCTCTTTTTTCCTCAGTTTCCCTCTTTGCCATCAACTTGTCTTCTATGTCACTCACTTGTTCTTCCACCTTGTTAAACCTCGTTGTTAGGACTTCTAGTTTTGATTGCATCTCATTCAATTGATTTTTAATTTCTGCCTGATTGGATCTAAATTCTGCAGTCATGAAGTCTCTTGAGTCCTGTATGCTTTTTTCTAGAGCCACCAGTAGCTGTATAATAGTGCTTCTGAATTGGTTTTCTGACATGGAATTGTAATCCACATTTTGTAACTCTGTGGGGGACTGTTTCTGACTCTTTCTTTTGAGGTGAGGTTTTCCTTCTAGTCATTTTGCTCAGTGCAGAGTGGCCAAAAACAAGTACTGGGAAAAGGAGCAAAAGAGAGGAGAGAAAGAAGGAAAGAAAAGAGAAAAAGAAAAAGAGAAAGAAAAAGAAAGAAAGGGAATAATAGGGTGAGGTAAGCAAACAGAAATCAAAAAGCAAAAAACAAAAACAAAAACAAAAAAACACGGTGGCGTATCTTCTGATTCCATATACTTTAAGTCCCTTGACTTCCCCTGGAGCTTGTCCTTCTAGCTGTTATCTGGGGGAGGGTCCTGTTGTGGTGATTTTCAGGTGTTAGCACTTGGGGGAGCTGCTCTGTCCCCTGCTTGCTGCAGGGCTCAGTGGGGGTTGTTTACCCCGTGAGGCCCCAGCAGGACAACCACAGTGGCGGGGCCAGCTCCAGAGCCCTGGATTCAGCTCCCACAGTAACAAGGGAGCTCTCATCCTGCAGGGCCTGGGGGCTCCAGGGGCGGGGCCACTGATCTGCTCAGCTCGGGGCAGGAGCGTCCTTGCAGTCCTGGGCCCTCCGACCTCTGCCTGTCCCGGGGGGAGGCCGGATCCTGGGCTGTGTCCCGGGCGCCCAGTGCTCCTGGGCCTGCACTGTTGAATTCGGGCTCCCGGTGGCGCAGCCCCTCCACGCGGAGCTTCCTCCCGAGCCCCTTCTACCTGCTCCCGGGTCCAGCTATGCGCGCTGCAGCCCTTCAGGGAGCTCGGCACACTCTCCCCGGGGCGCAGGTGTCTGTTAGTGCCCCAGGGAGCCTGAGGACATCCCCGCCCCTCCTGGAGTCTTGCTCTAACTCCCTGGCAGCCCCTTTCTGTCCGGGAAGATTGGTGAACGTCCTGTTTCTCCTGGATGGTGCTTTCCTGTCCTGGGGACACTCGCCCCGGCCTTAGCCCAGCTCCTCGCGGGGCACCTCCTCTTGGATGTCTTTTGTTTCTTTATTTCTTTTTTCCCCGTCTTCCTACCTTGAAAGAAGCATGAACTCTTCTCACTGTAGCATTCCAGCTGTTCTCTCTTTAAATCTCAGGCCGAATTTGTAGATTTTCAGGGTGACTTGAAGGTTATCTAGGTAATTTCGTGGGGACAGGTGACTTGGGGACCCTGCTCTTTCGCCATCTCCCCAAAAAGGAAGTTAAGAAATCAATTTCATTTGCAAGTGCATTAAAAAATACTTATGGAAAAAATACTAATGGATAAATCTCACCAAGGAGGTGAAAGACTTGTACAATGAAAACTGTAAAATTGATTAATGAAACTATAGACAGAAATAAATTTAAATACATCCTGCATTCATGGATTGGAAGTAATGTTAAGATATCTACATTATAACAGTGAACTACAGATTCAATGTAATATCTATGCTATGTGAATTTACCAAAGTTGCTACAACTAATCTAGAAAATTTTTAAAAAGTATGGTTAAAGAAATTGAGATATTGTTTCTCAATAGAACACATAGAACCTAGAAACACATAGAACCTAGAAAACACAAAGCATTATGGAACAGCGGAGTAAAATTTACAGTATCAGATATTGAGCCTAACGTGATTAGGACAGTACTTATCAGCAAAAGAACAGAAATCTAACACAGCAGATTGAAATGCAGGCCCAAACTTTCACAGTCATGATATCTACAGATAGTCTCCTTTGCAACCCAATGGGAAATTAATGGTCTTTTTAATACGTTTTTAGGTCAACTGAGCATCCATAAAGAAAATTAAACTACCTCACATCACATACAAAATTTAATTTAAAATAGATACTATCAGAACATGAGAGACTCCTAATTCTGGGAAACAAACTAGGGGTGGTGGTGACTGGGTGACAGGCACTGAGGGCGGGTACTTGATGGGATGAGCACTAGATGTTATTCTATATGTTGGCAAATTGAACACCAATAAAAAATAAATTTATAAAAAAATAAAAATAAAATAAAATAAATAAAATAGATACTATCCCCAAATGTGAAAGCCAAAATATTTAAGTATCTAGTTTATAGGAAAATATTCTCATGACTTATAGAGAGATGATTTATTAAAATAGAAATGTCTTTAACCATATGTTAAAAAAAACTTGACATCATTAAAGAACTTCTGTTTACTAAAATACACCAGTAAGAAAGTGAAAAGTCATCAGAATGATTAGATCATTGCAAATATCTATTCAGCTAAAGATTTTATTTTACAATTTTTTGTATAATGTCAATAAAAATAATGCACACGATCCATCTAACAACTGAGGAAACAATTTGAATGGATACTTCATGAAAAATATTTCCAAATAAAAGGCAGCAACAGCCATAAATACAGGAAGTAAACATAGCTGCCAGAGGGAGGAGGAGAATGGGGAAAATGGGCAAAATGGGTGAGTGGGGAATGGGAGGCACAGGTTTCCACTTATGGAATGAGTAAGTCATTGGGATGGAAGGTACAGCATGGGGAATACAGTCAATGGTATTGTGATAGTGATGTATAGTGATGGTAACTACGTCGTTGGTGAGCACAGCACAACATAAAGACTGGCTGAACCACTACACCAAACACCTGTAACTAAGGTAACATTGAATGCCAATTACATTCAAATAAAAAAAATTAAATAAAAATTTTGAGCAAAAAGGAAATTTCCACATGAAAAATGTGTTCACCATCTTTACTTAACAGGAATATGCAAATCAAAGCACAATTATATAGTACCACACACCCAGTAGAATGTGTGTGTGTGTGTGTATATATATATATATATATATTTTTTTTTTTTAAGAGAGAGTGCATGAGGGCAAGAGGGAAAGGAAAAGAATCTTAAGCAGAACCACATGAGGCTCAATCTCAGGATCCTGAGATCGTGACCTGAGCCAAAACCAAGAGTTGGACACTTAGCTGACTGAGCCACTCAGGAGCCCCTAAAATACATCCATTTTTAAGGGTGGATACTGAAAAGTGTTGAGGAGGATGTGGAGCCACAGAAATGCTTACAATGCTGGGAGAGTGTAAATTAGGACAATCACATCTGAAGCATGTCTGATGGTTTCTAATATTAAATCAATATCTACTGTAGGTTTAAAAAGTCCCACTTAATATAACATCCAATGGTAACAAGTGTTGCATCCTTCAATAAACATCTATAGGAATGCTCATAACAGTTATAGTTATATCTTCCAAAAATGAGAAACCACCCAGAAGTCCAACAGTGCCCCGTGTAAATTATTGTATGATCATACAATGGAAGGAATCATACAACTCATTGGCAATAAAAACGTACAAATCCTGATAATCATAATAGTTTGGATGAATTTCACAAACATAGTGTCAAGTAATCAAATACAGAGAGAGCATGTATCATATAATCTCATTTAGATGATGTATAAAATTAATCAAATGTGATAGAAGTCATAAAAAATGTTAACTGTAGGGTTACTGACTGAGTGGTATGGATATGCCTTTGAGGTAATATTATTCTATTCCTCCATTTGGTTGGAAGTTTACATAGGTAAAAATTCAATTAATTGCAAATTTACACTAAAATTAAATTGCATCATGCAATACCTTTGAAATCTAGAGTACTTTTGTATATTAATAATGAAAACATAAACACTCAGTATGTAAAATGACAAATGAACAGGAAATCTTCAGAATATGTAACATGAAAAGCCTAAAAATGTTCATTCACAATGCTGATAAGGCAAATGCAAATTAAAATAACAGGGTATCATTTTTATCCATCACACCTGTAAAATTAAAATTAAATGACAGTAACAGCTGATATTATCCAGTGTTGAGGAATGTGAAATTAGTGCCATGTATATTATTCATGGGAGCATAACGTAGCATTGCTACTTTGGCAGAAAAAAATTCTGTCAATATTTGTCTCAGAAATTTCACATTCAGACCTTCTTATAAATAATAAATGTCTAAAGAACTATGAACAAAATTTAAAATTCAACATTGTTTTTATTGCAGCACTGTTTGTAAGAATAATAATAGATAATCTACAGGCTATCAAGAGTAGTTCATTATACCATAGCCATGTTTTAAAAATATCATGTATCAGTTAAAGAGGAGTTAGTACTGCATATATCACATGGAAGCACATCCATGAATCTCCCCTCTCTCTTTGTCCCAAGACACACAGTGGAATAGAGGTGGCAGTGGAAGAAAGGAGATATTTTTTTACTTTACATATTCCTATCATTTGGAAAAATTAAATCTAAAGTCAAAAATTCTGATTAGAGGGGAGCGAGGGGTTCAGTCAGTTAAACGTCTGT
Organism: Nyctereutes procyonoides; assembly: GCF_905146905.1. Taxonomy (NCBI): domain Eukaryota; kingdom Metazoa; phylum Chordata; class Mammalia; order Carnivora; family Canidae; genus Nyctereutes; species Nyctereutes procyonoides. Next base: position 5,002 of record NW_026574830.1, on the reverse strand, counting down.
GTTGAGCTCAGGTCATGATCCCTGGGTCCTGGGATTAAGCCCCTATGTTGGCCCCCCGCCCACTCACAGGAAAGCCTACTTCTCCCTCTCCCTCTGCCTGCCATTCCCTCTGCTTATGGTCCTTATCAAATAAAGACTTAAAATAAAATTCTGATTAAAGAAGGTGCTCCATGTGGAGAGCCATGAAAGCAAAGGTGTCCTGTTTTGGGGGAAGGCACCTGCAGCCGAACTTTGTTTATTGTTTCATTCTCTTTCCCATCAACTTTGAATACTTTGGTATTGGAAACACTCACTTCTCAATATAACCCAGATGACATTATTCCAACTATCACATTTTTTCTGTTTTATTCTTTTTCTTACCATTGGCTTTTACCCTCACACCCCACTATAAACCCCAAACACACATATTTCCATGTTCCATAATTTCTGATAAAAGGTCGTGATTAAAGTTTTTAATGATTCCCTTTGTGATTTGACTGCAAGTATCTGGATCCCTAAATCCCTAGCCATTGAAATTTCCTAATGATGGCCAGTGCAACTAGGGGGTTTCATTTAATTTATTTATCTTCTGGTTCGATAGTGTCTAGATGTAGTTGTTTTGCTAGCATGCCAGACGTGTGACTCCAAGACGTAAGACTCTACACTTTACAGAAAGAAGTGTGTAATCTGACTTAAGATCCAATATACTGAAAGACTTTTTTTCTAATATTCCTATTATCTGCACCCACTTGTAAAATCAGTATTTCATAGTAATTATGTATTTTCAGTAATATATCACATTGCATATGTAACAGCATATCAATTATATAAATTAAGTAATGCATTTAGCAAAGGTTCTGAGAATATGTGACTAGCTAAATAATGTCTCCATTTTGACGTTGGATAATTATTTTCTTCATTTTTTCATGTTTCTACATGTCAGCAATACGCATTGATTATTTTTATAATCAGAAAAAATTTAACACATTAAAAATTAAATAGCAAAATACTTCTTGCAAACCAAATCCATCATTGAAAACTTGTTTTTCATAAATCTGAGTTTGATATACGCATAAACAACAACTATAACTCTCAAAAAAGATAATGGTTTATAATTAAAGGTTAGTTAATTAATTAGCTGAAATTTAGTAATGGCAAATTAATAATAACTAAGCCGCAAGAAAGATAAAATTCCAAATATCAAATTTTTCTTTTTTTAAAACTGTTGAATATAAGTAAAATTTATTTTTTTAATTTTTTAAATAAATTTATTTTTTATTGGTGCTCAATTTACCAACATACAGAATAACACCCAGTGCTCATCCTGTCAAATGTCCCCCTCAGTGCCCATCACACATTTACCCCCACTCCCCACTCTTCTCCCCTTCCACCACCCCTAGTTAGTTTCCCAGAGTTAGGAGTCTTTATGTTCTGTCTCCCTTTCTGATATTTCCCACACATTTCCTCTCCCTCCCTTATATTCTGTTTCACTATTATTTATATTTCCCAAATGAATGAGAACATACACTGTTTGTCCTTCTCCGATTGACTTACTTCACTTAGCATAATATCCTCCAGTTCCATCCACATTGAAGCAAATGGTGGGTATTTGTCGTATCTAATGGCTGAGTAATATTCCATTGTATACATAAACTGCATCTTCTTTATCCATTCATCTTTCAATGGACACCGAGGCTCCTTCCACAGTTTGGCTATTGTGGACATTGCTGCTAGAAACATCGGAGTGCAGCGTGTCCCGGCATTTCATTGCATCTGAATCTTTGGGGTAAATCCCAACAGTGCAATTGCTGGGTCGTAGGGCAGGTCTATTTTTAACTCTTTGAGGAACCTCCACACAGCTTTCCAGAGTGGCTGCACCAGTTCACATTCCCACCAACAGTGTAAGAGGGTTCCCTTTTCTCCGCATCCTCTCCAAAATTTGTTGTTTCCTGCCTTGTTAATTTTCCCCATTCTCACATGTGAGGTGGTATCTCATTGTGGTTTTGATTTGTATTTCCCTGATGGCAAGTGATGCAGAGCATTTTCTCATGTGCATGTTGGCCATGTCTATGTCTTCCTCTGTGAGATTTCTCTTCATGTCTTTTGACCATTTGATGATTGGATTGTTTGTTTCTTTGGTGTTGATTTTAATAAGTTCTTTATAGATCTTGGAAACTAGCCCTTTATCTGATATCGTCATTTGCAAATATCTTCTTCCATTCTGTAGGTTGTCTTTTAGTTTTGTTGACTGTATCCTTTGCTGTGCAAAAGCTTCTTATCTTGATGAAGTCCCAATAGTTCATTATTGCTTTTGTTTCTTTTGCCTTCGTGGATGTATCTTGCAAGAAATTACTGTGGCCAAGTTCAAAAAGGGTGTTGCCTGTGTTCTCCTCTAGGATTTTGATGGAATCTTGTCTCACATTTAGATCTTTCATCCATTTTGAGTTTATCTTTGTGTATGGTGCAAGAGAGTGGTCTAGTTTCATTCTTCTGCATGTGGATGTCCAATTTTCCCAGCACCATTTATTGAAGAGACTGTCTTTCTTCCAGTGGATAGTCTTTCCTCCTTTATCGAATATTAGTTGACCATAAAGTTCAGGGTCCACTTCTGGGTTCTCTATTCTGTTCCATTGATCTATGTGTCTGTTTTTGTGCCAGTACCACACTGTCTTGATGACCACAGCTTTGTAGTACAACCTGAAATCTGGCATTGTGATGCCCCCAGATATGGTTTTCTTTTTTAAAATTCCCCTGGCTATTCGGGGTCTTTTCTGATTCCACACAAATCTTAAAACAATTTGTTCTAACTCTCTGAAGAAAGTCCATGGTATTTTGATAGGGATTGCATTAACGTGTAAATTGCCCTGGGTAGACATTGACATTTCCACAATATTAATTCTGCCAATCCATGAGCATGGAATATTTTTCCATCTCTTTGTGTCTTCCTCAATTTCTTTCAGAAGTGTTCTATAGTTTTTAGGGTATAGATCCTTTACCTCATTGGTTAGGTTTATTCCTAGGTATCTTATGCTTTTGGGTGCAATTGTAAATGGGATTGACTCCTTAATGTCTCTTTCTTCAGTCTCATTGTTAGTGTATAGAAATGCCATTGATTTCTGGGCATTGATTTTGTATCCTGCCACGCTACCAAATTGCTGTATGAGTTCTAGCAATCTTGGGGTGGAGGCTTTTGGGTTTTCTATGTAGAGAATCATGTCATCAGCGAAGAGGGAGGGTTTGACTACTTCTTTGCCAATTTGAATGCCTTTAATGTCTTTTTGTTGTCTGATTGCTGAGGCTAGGAGTTCCAGTACTATGTTGAATAGCAGTGGTGAGAGTGGACATCCCTGTCTTCTTCCTGATCTTAGGGTAAAGTCTCCCAGTGCTTCCCCGTTGAGAATTATATTTGCTGTGGGTTTTTTGTAGATGTCTCTTAAGTTGTCAAGGAACTTAACACTCTATCCCTACAGTCTGAAGAGTTTTGATCAGGAATGGATGCTGTACTTTCTCAAATACTTTCTCTGCATCTATTGAGAGGATCATATGGTTCTTGGTTTTTCTCTTGCTGATATGATGAATCACACTGATTATTTTACGAGTGTTGAACCAGTCTTGTGTCCCGGGGATAAATCCTACTTGGTCATGGTGAATAATTTTCTTAATGTATTGTTGGATCCTATTGGCTAGTATTTTGTTGAGAATTTTTGCATCCATGTTCATCAGGGATATTGGTCTGTAATACTCCTTTTTGGTGGGGTCTTTGTCTGGTTTTTGAATTAAGCTAATGCTGGCCTCATAGAACGAATTTGGAAATACTCTATCTCTTTCTATCTTTCCAAACAGCTTTAGTAGAATAGGTATAGTTTCTTCTTTAAACCTTTGATAGAATTCCTATGGGAAGCCATCCTGCCCTGGACTTTTGTGTCTTGGGAGGTTTTTGATGACTGCTTCAATTTCCCCCTGGTTATTGGCCTGTTCAGGTTTTCTATTTCTTCCTGTTCCAGTTTTGGTAGTTTGTGGCTTTCCAGAAATGTGTCCATTTCTTCTAGATTGCCTAATTTATTGGTGTATAGCTGTTCACAATATGTTTTTAAAATCGTTTGTATTTCCTTGGTGTTGGTTGTGATCTCTCCTTTCTCATTCATGATTTTATTAATTTGAGTCTTCTCTGTATTCTTTTTAATAAGGCTGGCTAATGGCTTATCTATCTTATTAATTCTTTCAGAAAACCAACTCCTGGTTTTGTTGATCTGTTCCACAGTTATTCGGGTCTCAATTTTGTTGAGTTCTGCTCGAATCTGAATTAACTCTCTTCTTCTGCTGGGTGTAGGATCTATCTGCTGCTTTTTCTCTAGCTCTTTTATGTGTAAGGTTAGCTTTTATATTTGAGTTCTTTCCAGTTTTTGAATGCATGCGTGTATTGCAATGTATTTCCCCCTTAGGACTGCTTTTGCTGCATCACAAAGATTTTGAATGGTTGTATCTTCATTCTCATTAGTTCCCATCAATCTTTTTAATTCTTCCTTAATTTCCTGGTTGACCCTTTCATCTATTAGCAGGATGGTCGTTAACCTCCACGTGTTTGAGGTCCTTCCAAACTTCTTGTGATTTAGTTCTAATTTCAAGGCATTATGGTCTGAGAATATGCAGGGGACGATCCCAATCTTTTGGTATCGGTTCAGACCCGATTTGTGACCCAGTATGTGGTGTATTCTGGAGAAAGTTCCATGTGCACTTGAGAAGAATGTGTATTCAGTTGAGTTTGGATGTAAAGTTCTGTAGATATCTGTGAAATCCATCTGGTCCAGTGTATCATTTAAAGCTCTAATTTCTTTGGAGATATTGTCCTTAGAAGACCTATCGAGTTTAGAAAGAGCTACATTAAAAGTCACCAAGTATAAGTATATTATTATCTAAGTATTTCTTCACTTTGGTTATTCATTGATTTAAATATTTGGCAGCTCCCACATTTGGCGCATAATTATTAAGGATTGTTAAGTCCTCTTGTTGTATAGATCCTTTA
>NW_026574829.1:0-10255 GCF_905146905.1 Nyctereutes procyonoides | reverse complement strand
GGGTGACTGGATGGCAGGCACTGAGGGGAGCACTTGACGGGATGAGCACTGGGTGTTATTCTGTATGTTGGCAAATTGAACACCAATAAAAAATAAATTTATTATTAAAAAAAATATATATATATTACCCTTCTCCTCCCTATTACTTCTGATTATCTAAAAATGCAAGCAGCATTTTCTATCAGCCAAAATAAGCCCATTTTGATGCCAAAAGTGCCATTAAACCACTCCCACCTTTTATACCTACAACAGTTTAGACTTTAATTAGAACACTCCACACAATTAGAAAGTTGAAGAAAATAGATTTTTTTAAAAGTTAGGAATGCTATGATCAGGATAATAGCAAATCTTGACTGTACATCACTCTATGAAAGAAATAAACATGTAGAGCCAAAATATCACAAAAATTGAGGTTATTTACCAGGCTGTTAAGCTTTACCATGGCAGTTTCTATCTTCATAGTCCCTGGTCTCCTGTCTGCTAGGGTGCCTGTGGTTGGGGTATGCAGAGGGCAAGAAAACCCCTTCCTCTTCTTTGTCCCAAAGAAGCCAAAGATACGCAAATTCACAGCAAACAATGGTTGAGCCAATGAGGTTGTCCTGCCCTCCTATGAACATTTAGTGAACATAAACAATTTCAATCCTACATCACACTTCATATGGTGAATTGATTTTTCTTTCTCTCCTTCTTTGATAAATTAAGTGATAATTAATTAGGCCTGGAATGGCAACTTTTCCCCTAACTAGGGTTTAAACCAAAGGATCTCTGTCCATATCTTCTGGCAGGCTTCTGTTGTCTGTGCCTCTGCTTCCTCACTTGAAAAAAAGGCAATGATGATAGTAAAAACAATAATATTGACATTGTCATGCCTTTAGAATAAAATGCTCTGCACAAAGCACCTAAATCTAACTAAAAGATATTAATTTCTTATTCCATCATAATCACATTTATATAACCTTCTAAATACCTAACTTGCATAATAAGTGCTTTAAAATACCTTTGGTCTATGAAACACTTAACATTTGGGGTGGTATGTCTAATGAAGCTTCTTTCCTTGAAGTACAAGTAATAGACACCACTAAAATACGAGCCATAGTTATTGTTCTCCCTTTCATGTTGGAAGAGGTCCATCCTTGGTGGAAGGGTCTTTTCAAACTAGAGGGATAAAGAACTGGGGAGGATGACCAGGAAGCGGGGGGACCCCCTAGTTGATGTGTATCAGATGCTTAGTCAAGAAACAGTGACCAGAGAACGCGTATATGCTGCACACCTGATACTACTCTGAGATTATCACGAGTAATTCTTTCAGAATGAAACTGTTCTGTGATTTCATTTTGGAAGTAGCAAAGAGTAGGCTTGGAGAAATGGTGCCCTATAGTTTAAGTGAATCATTATGGACAAAGAATGCAAAAATGCAGAGGAATAGCATAATTCAGAAAAGGAAAGCAAATGGAACCCTTGGGAGCCCAGCAGGGTCACAGACTTGGTGGGGGGGGGGGAGCAACTCAGTCCTGGGAACTAGTCATTAGCAGGCCCATCACACCCGTTCAGATTATGTTGTGTTCAAATCACTTGCATTATAGGATAATATGCATGGGCAGAGCTGAAGTCTTAGGACCCAGAATTGAGTCTTGACACTTACTAGATTATTAACTAACACCTTTCAACCTAGGTCTCCTCAAACTTTAACCACAATATTATACCTCTTTCACAGAGTTGTTGGTTTTTTTTTTATGAAGAATAAGAGATATAATGAGATAAAGACTTTGCAAACCATACTATCTTCACAAATATTAAAGAGTTAACACCCAGAACATACTTGAGTAATTTTGAGGAAGCAGGTGGGGATTAGGAGAAAAGACAGCTGATGACGTCCACTCACTTGGGTCTAACACAGTGGCTTTATTTCCAAGGCCACAGACATCACTAGAGTTAATGCATGGTCCCCAAGTTTCCTCCCCATAAGTTTACAATGTCAGTTGATGTTCTGTGCGAAGAACATTTCCTTAATTTAAGCTGGCAGAAAACGTTAAACATTTTTGTGTGTTTTTTATTCACAAGTTTTCATTTCCATGAATTTTGAGTGAATGTAATGATTCTGTTGTTTTCCAGGTTACTTAAAAAGAGATTGTACTGTTAAGCAATAATCTCTTTTCCCCCATACATTTCCCCTTATTCTTACAAGCATATCCCATATGGGTCTGCTGCATGAGAAACGGGCCACAGGATGAAAACTATTTCAGACTTCTTAATGCATAAAGATCGTCATTTCTCTTTCCCTACACGGAGATTGTGAGGAACAATTTTCTGGCATCCATATTAGGTATTTTCCACCCAAAAACATTAAGAGTTAAATGCACCACTACTTTATCTGACTGTCAGGCACATAATCATTTACTTTCACTTCAAGCGAGTTAGTCAATGGAAAGAAACTGGAATAAAAAACAGGCCTTCAAGCCCAGCAACAGATGTTCAAGTTTTTCCAAATGCTTACTTCAAGATCCAGGGCGTCCTGTTGATCACTTGCAAAGAAGAAAACATGAAGAAAGAAAAGAAATCTTGATGGCTTTTATAGCAAATTATCTGACAAAAAACTTGATTTTGAATGCTATGGACAAATGTCAGTTACCAATGGGAAAGTGGCAAAGCAGGCAGAGTAGATCAATACAGCATAAATAACTCAATTCAGAACTTAAAACTGGGATTCAGCTTCATTTAAGATTACCTTAAGGAACTGTACAAACACTAAATATAAAAATGTACTCTTTTCAGAAAAAATAGACATATGATATTCAGACAAGAAATTGTGTTACCACCTTAGGCATAAATAGCTCACAGGTTCATTCTTTTGATTTAGAAAGATTAATCAGTGCCATAATTTATACTGCACCAGCATTGCTTCCATGATGAGAAGTAAGCAAATGGAAGTATTTGGTAAATGAACCAAATTGAAAGAATTTGGTTCAAGCAGCTCTAAAAAAAATCATTTAGTCAACTCATCCAACTGTTCTTTGGGTGTCTACTGGTCAAAGCACTAGTGCAGCAGAGATGATTCACATACAAATCCCTGCCTGGCCCAGAGAGGGAGAGAACCAAACCTGAGCAATGTGAAGCTCCAGGATAGAGATGCATGTGAAGTGCAGACAATGTAACATTTCACTCTACCAGACAGATCTAGTAATGAATTGTATCTTCTTCTAACCTGGAACTGCTCATTTCTATTGTTGTTTCCCATGCAGTTTGCTTATGTGATTGATGAGTTCAATGTGCATGAGCAAAGTTTAAGAGGTATGGGCCCTCCACTTCCAAACACAGAATGAGTAAGGAATTGACTGAGCCTAATCTCTAACTCTGGGGTGGTATAATTTAAGTACAATTTTCAGGTAATTAGTAGCTCTGATAAGAGAGGGTCTGCAAGGTTCTCCCTTTATGTAAAGCAACATAGTATTTAGTCCTAGGTAGAGTCTCTCTGGGAGAACTTGGATCATGGCCTCAAAGAAGGAGGTGTAGATTTTGATTGTAGGGATCTTGTAAGTGTGCTGAGGGCATCATTGCACCTAATACATCTGCCCATTGTAGGTAGCACCTCATGCTGACCTTAGGACCCTGGTAGAGAACAATTAAATCCCAGATCCAATTCTCCCTAGAAAGACCCTTACACAGTACAACTCTCAATGAATTGAGATAAGAAAAATGAACCCCATGGGAGAATTGAATAAATTTGAAGGAATAACAGTGCAGTGACACTAAGGTGCTATACTTTAGCATCCATGTCTTTCAAAAAAGGAACTTTTTTTATTATAGAAAATGTCAAACATAACAAAAGTAGAAAAAGAGTGGTATAATGAACTCCCATGAAACCCTGTAGCCATTGGCCCACTCACCCAATATTATTTCTCATATACCCCCTGCCACCAACATAGCTTTTTATTTGCAAATATTTCAGTATACATCTTTAAAACAAATAAAGACCCTTTAAAAAAGAGAATCACAATAATATTATCACATGTGAAATTTTGAATTATCATTAATTCTTTAATATCATCCAATATACCACCAGTATTCAAATTTTCCCAATTATTATCTCATTTTTTTACAGTTTGTTTAGTTAGGATCTCAAAAAAGTACATATATTCCAACTAGGTGATATATCACTTAAATATCTTTTATTTTTTATTAAATTTTATTTACTTATTCATGACACACAGAGAGAGAGAGGCCAAGACACAGGCAGAGGGAGAAGCAGACCCCATACAGGGAGCCCGATGTTGGAATTGATCCCGGGTCTCCAGGATCAGGCCCTGGGCTGAAGGTGGTGCTAAACTGCTGAGCCACCCGGGCTGCCCAAAATATCTTTTAATATATAGATTATGATCTATTTCATTGTTGTTGCTTGTTGTAAAAACTAATTCACTTTGGGGCACCTGGGTGGATCAGTCAGTTATGCTTTTGATTTCAGCTCAGGTAATGATCTCAGTTGTCCACTGAGCACAGAAACTGCTTGAAATTCTCTTTCTCCTTCTCTCTCTGCCAATCCCCCTTGCTCTCTATGTCTCTTTCTCTTAAATAAATAAATAAATAAATAAATAAATAAATAAATAATAAATTTTTAAAAACAAAACAGAACAAAAAAACCCAGAAAAACAAATTCACTTTTCTTGATTGGATTTGGATAATTTACTTCCCATAGCCCTACTTGGCATGTTCCTTCACTTCCTTTATTTATTGTGAATCAACATTTAGATCTAGATATTGATCAGATTCAAGTTTGACTTTTTTAGCAAGAATATTTCATGAAAATTGATACATAGTTTCTTTTAGAAGCACATATATCTAGCCACTTCTTCTGTGATGTTAGTGGCTCTCTGTAAATATTATCTATATTTATTAATTTCTTAGAATTATACTATTTACTAAAGGAAAACTACACCCTTTTAGAACAAGGAAAAATGTAACTTTGAGACAGAACTAGGGCTGTCTCTTACCCACAGCTCTTCCTGGGTGTCCATTTCCCCTGGTGTTCTCTGAAATATCTACCTCATGCCCTGCAAGGGCTTCTATTTGTCTGACTGATTAAGAAAGGCTCGTTTTTTTTTCTTTATGGTTTCATATTTGAATACAAAGAAAAAATGACAAAAACATGAAATTATTTGTAATTAGATGCTCTATGATTTATGTATTTACCTTATAGTTTTATATCTTAGCTATAACCCTTTAAAATAAACTTAATTTTCAACTTGGTAACATTGTGTGCATGGTAAAAAATTAAAACTACAAAATATATGTTTTTTTTCCCCCTGGGAGCAACCATTTTCTAAAATTGTATATCCTTCCAAACGTATTCTTTGAATAAATAAGAACATTTAACTTTAGTGATTCATTTATAATTTTTAACTTGAAAGTTGCTTAGTTTTCTTATATTAAAATAATACTTGATCACTCTAAAAAATTCAAATAGTCTAGCAAAGTATGAAGAAGAAACTGAAAATCACCTGTATTTATACCACCCAGATATTTTTGTGAATAGAATTACTATTACAAACACAGTAAAAGATACTGTAAGTGGTTCTTCCACTTCCTTAGAGTTAATGTACTCATCTAACTCTGGTCCTTATTTTATAAACACTAAGGGTTTACTGCGGGCAGGGTACTATGCTACACTTTGAGATACTAGACTGATTTCCTTAGGAAAGCCTAGAAAAGTATTTGCAGACCACCTGCTGTGGTCCTGCATCCATGTGAACTTGAAAGTGGATCCTTTTACAGTTGAGCCTTCAGATGAGGCCACAGACTCCAAAACAACAGCTTGATTGGAGCTGGACCCTCCTGACCCACAGAAACTGTGAGGTAAGAAATGTGTGAAGCTGCTAAGTTTTGTGGTAATTTATTTTATAGTAGTAGATAATTAATTTCTGAGCTAAGGAGCTTCATCCACATTTATTTGTACTTTGATCTCAGGAATTTCTCCAAACTCTGGTGACTGCAAGTAGAAGCAGAACATGTAATTGTTAGAGAAGAAAAAAGCAAAGCTTAGGGGATTTTATCTCACAAAAAAAAGTTTAGTGTGATTTTTAATGATTCTTTCAAGAGACGATTCTTATCTAAAAATAGTAATTGTCAAATTTTGAAAATAATCCCTTTTCTGATGTAAAATCTTGTAATTAGTTATTTGAGGTTAAGAGAAAAGTGAGAAATGTACCAACTGGAACATAGAGCTTCAAAACACAATCAACTGGTATTTAACTGAAACCTTTATTTTTCCTTGCCAGCAATTCTCCATAAGTTAAAAAAATAAAGAAATAAAGAAAGTTTAAATAAATAATCAACTGTTCTTAAAGTGCTTTGGGAAAATGTATATTTTATTATTACCCATGTAAGCCATTTAATAAATTTCTTAATCTTTTACATTTGTTTGTTTATTACACATTGGATTTTAATAATGAAATAATATATTCACTATTCATATGTCCAAAAGACAAAGCCAAAAAATGTATTTTTCTACTCTTCTATTTTTTCCAATAGTTTATTTCTATATGATTAAACAATTTGTGTATCCACCTATTTACTGAGATATATTTACATACATTATAGAAAGAAGAAAGTTAATGGATGTCCATTTGTTCTTGATCAATTAGTATTAAATTCAAGTATCCATTTTCTGATATACCTTGGCAAAAAGGGACTATCAAATTATCTCTGCCTAGTAGGAATTCCTTAAGGACAGGAAGCATGTTTAATTCATTGTTGTAGCCCCAGTGTCCAGGCCAGCCTAGCACCCAGATGACTTTTGCCAAAGGAAGGAAAGAAGGAAGGAAGGAAGGAAGGAGGAAGGAAGGAAGGAAGGAAGGAAGGAAGGAAGGAGTGTATCTCTGATTTTTCTTCCTGAAGCTATGCTATTGCCTCCAGGTTTTGACTTCTCTTAAACATTTAAAAATTCAACAGATTGGGGATGACTGGTTGTCTCAGTGGTTAAGCATCTGCCTTTGGCTCAGGTTGTGATCCTGGGATCCTGGGATCAAGTCTCACATCAGGCTCCATGCAGGGAGCCTGCTTCTCCCTCTGCCTATGTCTGTCTCTTTCTGTGTGTCTCTCATGAATAAATAAATAAAATATTTTTTAAAAAATTTCAACAGATTGGATAGCCAAACTCAAATTGTTCAGATATGAAAAATCAAGGGTAAATTTGCAAGCTATATAAAATTTAAAGAAAGAAATGTATACTAGGGCATGTTACAATTCTTCCTTTGATGTCAGGGTTATTTTGGAAAGCAACATTTATCTTCATAACCTCATCAATTTACTAAATTGATGTATTACTAAACTATTACTATTTACTAAACATGTATTTTAGACTCAATAAAATAGGAGGGTCAGCCTCTGTTCAATAGGAGAGAACATTTAACCTGTTGCAAATATATAGCTTTAAGATGGGGATATTCAAAATAGCAAATAATGCTATTATTTATTAAGCTCCACCTGGTGCCAGATAGAGAACCAGAAGTTTTACACCATGGTATTTATTTAATCTTCACAACAGTTTGATAAGTAAATATTATTATATCTATTTTAAACATAAAGAAACTGAAATCAGAGAGGTTGAGTAAACAACTCAATATCAAATAACTGGTAAGAACCTGAACACAAGTCTTTTTCAATGCAAAACTCTTTCAGATTGAAAACTAATTACCCAGTTTCCTTGACTGAAAAATGCCAGACTGTGAGGTTGAAGACGAATATTTAGGGAAGAAGGAATCAAAACATTAAATGCAAACACAAATAACGTCACTAATTGATGATAATAATATACATTTAGTCTTACAATTAGGTAATTTCCTCCTCTAGGATCACATACACAAAAAGTGCCAATGATTAAAGATTTTTCACATTCAAAATGTCGAGTTCTTTTTGAATCAGTTTTGGCCATTGGCAGTTAAATAGCATCATCATCGCTGATTTTCATAATTTTCACTCACAGTCTTCGACTTCTTGGCACTATTAAAACTATCAATATAATTTCTAGGCTATATTGCAGATCACCAGGGTTTTCTTTATACTTTTTAATTAATTAGACTCACGGTTTCAATTATAGGGTTAAGAACATTATTTTTTTTTAATTTGAGTATAGCTGATACACAGTGCTACCTTAGTGATTCAACATTTCCCCTCATCTTAACATCATTAATTTGGGATTCATGTAGATCTGTATTTGTTTTTTTTTTTAATTTTTTTTAAGATTTTATTTATTCATAGAGACACAGAGAGAGAGAGAGAGGCAGAGACACAGGCAGAGGGAGAAGCAGTCTCCATGCAGAGAGCCTGACGCGGGACTCGATCCCGGATCTCCAGGATCACGCCCTGGGCTGCAGGCGGCGCTAAACCGCTGCGCCACCAGGGCTGCCCTAGATCTGTATTTGAATCCAAGATCTGCCATTATGTGAATTTGAACTACTTTTTTATCAGGACAGGTTAAGTCATGCTTTGATATAAAATGACATCAATGTTTCCGTGGCTTACAACAGCAAGGGTTTACTTCTCCCTCAAGTCACTTGTATATTCCATGTTTGCCACCATGGTTCTGCCCATCTTTCTGGGTTAGGATGACTACTTGGTGCGAGTGACATCTAAACCAAGACTAAGGTGAAGTGGGAGAGTTGTGGATGTGACTGAAAAAAAGTCTTCCAGGCAGAAAAACAATGTGAGCAAAGGCCTAGGGAGCAGAGAGTTTAGAAATTAAGAGAATCATATTTTAGAGGTTATGGTGTTCCAGAAGCCATATTGAGTCCTTGATTTCTAAATTTAATTTCTAAAGTTAATGGTTTCCAATAGTCATATATCTCTCTTATCACAATGTTTCCATGGAAAATATTCAAGTATTCATTGGAGAAAGATCAGCCTAAGTGGAATTATTATCAAAAAATACTTCTACCACATAGCAGTCTATTTGGATAATTTAATTAGTCAGGTTCTAAAGAACTTTCTGCTTAACTGAGAGTTTTTGCTTTTTAAAAATTTAACACACATGTACCACCACTGTGGCAAAAGTCTACAAATAGACTTCCAATTTGTTAAAATTTAATTTACCATACATTTGGAAAAATGAAATAGTATTTGATAAATACTTCAGTTTAATTATTTATCCTCCGGATTCTATAGGAATATCAAGACAATAAGACATAGTTTCTGAAGATTTGTAGATATCAAAACCTAATAAGAGACACAATACAGAAGAGAGACACAATACAAACCATACTGAGTTTGCTTGGCTCCTATTTGCTAAGTGGTCTCCTCTATACACAATCTGTTTTGAAATAAATTTGGGATCTTTTTCAGCCATCATAATGAATGCCTACTTACGTGATTATTCTTGTCCAGTAAAGATAGCCAACAAAAATAGACACATTCTAATTATTTTGTTTCTTTCTCATTATTTGAGCTGTCATGATAACTAAATTAGCTAACTAATTAAGTGTGATTGACCAATTTATTTAATTAAGTTATTATAATGACAAAAAATCCTCAATTAAATCAAATGGTTGATTTAATGATACTATTCTTGGGTTGACACAACCTTTATTTAAAAAAGAAGGGAGACACAATAGACTATTTAAAAGGTTGGACATTTACACCTAAAAAATGTTTTTTAGGTGTAGGGAATCTCTCTCTCCTTTTCTTTGATGAATCTCCCAAACTACAACCTGTGCAGATTAGCAGAAGGTTAAAACCCAGAAGCCATTATTAATGTGCCGGAACCTGTGACCAGAAGCTGCTGAGGCTCCCACTAATCCATTCTAGGTGTGGGCCAGAACTGATAGAATTTAAAATATTCAATTTTTTAGGCAAATAATTTTTATAGTGGTCTATGACTGCACATGCTACTTAGACAACAAACCTAGCCAAATATAAAACCATTAGCTTGAAAAACATACAATTTATAAATACCTATTTTTCAAATTTAACAGACATGTCAATATCAAAACTATGCATTAGTCTCAAAACTGGAGGGTATTATGCTGAGTGAAGTAAGTCAATCAGAGAAGGACAAACATTATATGGTCTCATTCATTTGGGGAATATAAAGAATAGTGAAAGGGAATAAAGGGAATAAAGAATAGTGGGAAATATCTGAAAGAATAGTGAAAGGGAATAAAGGGAATAAAAAATAAGTGGGAAATATCTGAAAGGGAGACAGAATATGGAAGACTCCTAACTCTGGGAAACGAACAAGGAGTGGTGGAAGGGGAGGAGGGCGGGGGTG
>NW_026574828.1:0-686 GCF_905146905.1 Nyctereutes procyonoides | reverse complement strand
TGACTGATGGGAGCTGGAAACCAGCTACCCTCTAAATGAACAAGGACGTTTGCAATCGCTGTATTGAACTCAGACACGTGAGTGCAGGCCTTTCACTTCCACATGCTTTTCACACAGCCTCTTCCAGCACTTCACATAAGGGTGCTAGGACCTAGGACTACAGGCAGGCAGTCAGGATGCGGCAGTGTCCAGCCCTGACCTCAGCTCTCCCAATAAGCATGCCTAGAAGCCAGCTTTCAACTAGCTGCGTTCTTATGGCAGTGAGCACGTAGCCGCAGTTTAAGCCAGGAAGTTCCGAGAATACCACTCTAATGCACCCGGAGACACCTTCCTGGTCTGCAGGTTTCCCCTTGCGTCTCACCAGCCTCTGACACGTCTGTGGTGAAGATGTTCGAAACACGTTCTGCAGGCAGTGTGGAACTGTGAGGGACTGAGGGTGAGCTCAACTCTCAGAAGTATGTTGCCTTTGGACAAGGCGTTCAGTTAGCCTCTCCCGTATGGATCTTAGTACGAAGCCCCAGGCTCACACAGGCTAATTACCGGGAAATCGCTGGATTGAGCTTGGAGGCACTAGTCTCTTGGGCCGGGACTTTCCACTCCCCTCTCACAACTCTTCAGTCATGCATCGAGCCTAGGCCTCTAAGGAGCGAAGTATGAGTGCGAATGCGAGTGTGAGTTCGAGTGTG
>NW_026574827.1:0-10121 GCF_905146905.1 Nyctereutes procyonoides | reverse complement strand
TATAGTTTTTAGGGTATAGATCCTTTACCTCTTTGGTTAGGTTCATTCCTAGGTATCTTATGCTTTTGGATGCAATTGTAAATGGGATTGACTCCTTAATTTCTATTTCTTCAGTCTCATTGTTAGTGTATAGGAATGCCATTGATTTCTGGGCATTGATTTTGTATCCTGCCATGCTGCCAAATTGCTGTATGAGTTCTAGCAATCTTGGGGTGGAAGCTTTTGGGTTTTCTACCTAGAGTATCATGTCATCATCGAAGAGGGAGAGTTTGACTTCTTCTTTGCCAATTTGAATGCCTTTAATGTCTTTTTGTTGTCTGATTGCTGAGGCTAGGACTTCCAGTACTATGTTGAATAGCAGTGGTCAGAGTGGACATCCCTGTCGTGCTCCTGATCTTAGGGGAAAGGCTTCCGGTGCTTCCCCATTGAGAATGATTTTGCTGTGGGCTTTTCGTAGATGGGTTTTAAGATGTTGAGGAATGTTCCCTCTATCCCTACACTCTGAAGAGTTTTGATCAGGAATGGATGCTGTATTTTGTCAAATGCTTTCTCTGCATCTAATGAGAGGATCATATGCTTCTTGGTTTTTCTCTTGCTGATATGATGAATCACATTGCTTGTTTTACGAGTGTTGAACCAGCCTTGTGTCCTGGGGATAAATCCTACTTGGTCATGGTGAATAATTTTCTTAATGTGTTGTTGGATCCTATTGGCTAGTATCTTGTTGAGAATTTTTGCATCCATGTTCATTAGAGATATTGGTCTGTAATTCTCCTTTTTGGTGGGGTCTTTGTCTGGTTTTGGAATTAAGGTGATGCTGGCCTCATAGAATGAATTTGGAAGTACTCCATCTCTTTCTATCTTTCCAAACAGCTTTAGTAGAATAGGTATAGTATCTTCTTTAAACGTTTGATAGAATTCCCCTGGGAAGCCATCTGGCCCTGTACTTTGGTGTCTTGGGAGGTTTTTGATGACTGCTTCAATTTCCTCCCTGGTTATTGGCCTGTTCAGGTTTTCTATTTTTTCCTGTTCCAGTTTTGGTAGTTTGTGGCTTTCCAGGAATGTGTCCATTTCTTCTAGATTGCCTAATTTATTGGCGTATAGCTGCTCATAATATGTTTTTAAAATCGTTTGTATTTCCTTGGTGTTGGTAGTGATCTCTCCGTTCTCATTCATAGTTTTATTGATTTGAGTCTTCTCTCTCTTCTTTCTAATAAGGCTGGCTAATGGTTTATCTAACTTATTAATTCTTTCAAAGAACCAACTCCTGGTTTTGTTGATTTGTTTCAAAATTCTTCTCGTCTTGATTTCATTGAGTTCTGCTCAAATCTTTATTAACTCTCTTCTTCTGCTGGGTGTAGGATCTATTTGCTGTTCTTTTCTCTAGCTCCTTTATGTGTAAGTTTAGCTTTTGTATTTGAGTTCTTTCCAGTTTTTGAATGGATGCTTGTATTGCGATGTATTTCCCCCTCAGGACTGATTTTGCTGCATCCCAAAGATTTTGAACAGTTGTATCTTCATTCTCATTAGTTTCCATGAAATTTTTTAATTCTTCCTTAATTTCCTGGTTGACTCTTTCATCTTTTAGCTGTATGGTCCTTAACCTCCATGTGTTTGATGTCCTTCCAAACTTCTTGTTGTGATTTAGTTCTAATTTCAAGGCATTATGGTCTGAGAATATGCAGGGGACGATCCCAATCTTTTGGTATTGGTTCAGACCCGATTTGTGACCCAATATGTAGTCTATTCTAGAGAAAGTTCCATGTGCACTTGAGAAGAATGTGTATTCAGTTGAGTTTGGATGTAAAGTTCTGTAGATATCTGTGAAATCCCTCTGGTCCACTGTATCATTTAAAGCTCTCGTTTCTTTGGAGATGTTGTGCTTAGAAGACCTATCGATATAGAAAGAGCTAGATTGAAGTCACCAAGTGTAAGTGTATTATTATCTAAGTATTTCTTCACTTTGGTTATTAATTGATTTATATATTTGAAAGCTCCCACATTCAGGGCATATATATTGAGGATTGTTAAGTCCTCTTCTTGCATAGATCCTTTAAGTATGATATGGTGGCCCTCTTCATCTCTCACTACAGTCTTTGGGATAAATTTTAGTTTATCTGATATAAGGATGGCTACCCCTGCTTTCTTTTGAGGACCATTTGAATGGTAAATGGTTCTCCAACCTTTTATTTGCAGGCTGTAGGTGTCATTCTGTCTAAAATGAGTCTCTTTTAGACAGCAAATAGATGGGTCCTGCTTCTTTATCCAGTCTGAAACCCTGTGCCTTTTGATGGGGTCATTAAGCCCATTCACGTTCAGAGTTACTATTGAAAGATATGAGTTTAGTGTCATCATGATATCTATTCAGTCCTTGTTTTTGTGGATTATTCCACTGGACTTCTTCTTAACGGGGAGTTTTAAGAGTCCTCTTTAAAATTTCTTGCAGAGCTGGTTTGGAGGTCACATATTCTTTCAGTTCCTGCCTGTCTTGGAAGCTCTTTATCTCTCCTTCCATTCTGAATGAGAGCCTTGCTATAAAGTATTCTTGGATGCATGTTCTTCTCATTCAGGACTTTGAATATATCCTGTGGAGAGGTATGCTGTTACCCTAATACTCCTCCCCATGTAAGTCAGGGATTTCTTGTCTCTTGCTGCTTTAAGGATCTTCTCTTTATCTTTGGAATTTGCAAGCTTAACTATTAAATGTCGAGGTGTTGAATGGTTTTTATTCTCATTTTATTTTTTTAAGATTTATTTATTTATGATAGACATAGAGAGAGAGAGAGGTGGGGGAGAGAGAGAGAGAGAGGCAGAGACACAGAAGGAGGGAGAAGCAGGCTTGATGCCAGGAGCCCGACGTGGGACTGGATCCCGGGACTCCAGGATCGCGCCCTGGGCCAAAGGCAGGCGCCAAACCGCTGAGACACCCAGGGATCCCCTGAGACACCCAGGGAACCCCTGAACGGTTTTTATTGATTTTAAGGGGGGATCTCTCTATTTCCTGGATCTGAATGCCTGTTTCCCTTCCCAGATTAGGAACGTTTTCAGCTATGATTTGTTCAAATACCTATTCTGGCCCTTTTGGTGCCTTCGGGAACCCCAATTAACCATAGGTTTTCTTCCTCAGGCTGTCGTTTATTTCCCTTAATCTATCTTCATGGTCTTTTAATTGTTTCTCTTTTTCCCTCAGTTTCCCTCCTTGCCATCAACTTGTCTTCTGTGTCACTCACTCGTTCTTCCACCTCGTTTACCCTCCTCGTTAGGACTTCTAGTTTGGATTGCATCTCATTCAACTGATTTTTAATTTTTGCCTTATTGGTCTAAATTCTGTAGTCATGACGTCTCTTGAGTCCTTTATGCTCTTTTCTAGAGCCACCAGTAGCTGTATAATAGTGCTTCTGAATTGGCTTTCTGACATTGAATTGTAATCCAAATTTTCTAACTCTGTGGGAGAGAGGACTGTTTCTGATTCTTTCTTTTGAGGTGAGGCTTTCCTTCTAGTCATTTTGCTCAGTGCGGAGTGGCCAAAAACAGGTGTATTGGGAAAAGGAGAGAAAGAAGGAAAGAAAAGAGAAAAAGAAAAAAGAAAAAAAGGAAGAAAAATATAAAAAAGAGAAGAAAATGAGAAAGAAAAATTAAGAGAGGAAAAAAAAGGTGTGGGAAGCAAACATAAATCAAAAAGCAAAAAACAAACAAACAAACAAACACACACGGGGGAGTATCCTCTGATTCTGTATACTTTAAGTCCCTTGACTTCCCCTGGAATTGGTGCGTCTAGCTGGTCTTCTGGGGGAGGGTCCTGCTGTGCTGATTCTCAGGTGTTAGCACTTGGGGGAGCTGCTCTACCCCTGCCTGGTGCAGGGCTCAGTGGGGGTTGTTTACCCGTTGAGGCCCCAGGAGGAACAACCGCAGAGGTGGGGCCAGCCCTGCAGCCCTGGAGTCAGCTCCCGCAGTAGCTCCAGAGCTCTCTGTGTGCAGGGCCTGGAGGCTCCGGGGCGGGGCCGCTGATCTGCTCAGCTCGGGGTAGGAGCGTCCTCGCTGTCCTGGGCCCTCCTGGCCTCTGCCTGTCCCGGGGGGAGGCCGGATCCTGGGCTGTGTCCCGGTGCCCTGTGCTCCGGGGCCTGCGCTGTTGGATTCGGCTCCGGCCCTGCAGCCCCCTCCGCGGAGCCACCGCCCGAGCCCCTCCGAGCTGCTCCGGGCCCCGCCGTGCGCACTGCAGCCCTTAGGGAGCTCGGCGCACTCCCCCGGGGCGCAGGTGTCTGTTAGTGTTCTCGGGAGCCCGAGGGCATCCCCGCCCTCCTGGGGTCCTGCTCTAACTCCCTGCGAGCCCCTTTCCGCCCGGGAAGGTTGGTGCAGCTCCTGCTTCTCCGGGATGGGGCTCTCCTGTCCTGGGGACACTCGCCCCGGCTCCTCGCGGGGCCCCTCCCCCTTGGAGGCCTTTTGTGTCTTTATTTCTTTTTCTCCGTCTTCCTACCTTGATAGAAGCGCGAACTCTTCTCACTGTAGCATTCCAGCTGGTCTCTCTTTAAATCTCAGGCCGAATTTGTAGATTTTCAGGATGATTTGAAGGTATCTAAGTAATTTGGTGGGGAGAGGTAATTTGGAGATCCTACTCTTCCGCCCTCTCGCCCCTCCTCCCCAATTCTTTTTCAATTATTTGATAACATTATTCATTGAAGTTATCTGGACCTGATGACATAGAAAAAAAGGATTTTAATCATAAATTAAATTTATTTGATGGTTATAGTGCTAGTCAGATTATCTTTTTATCTTGGCTGAGTTTAGGTAATTTGTGCAGGTTTTTTTATGAATTGGTCTGTTTCTTTTTTGTTGTTAAATTTATGAGTTTAAATTTGTTGATAGCATTCTCTTATTACCCTTTGAATGTTTATAGAACATGTTGTGGTATATGTCTTGTTTTATTTTGATATGGTGATTTTTGTCTTCTCCATTAGTATTCTTATAAAAATTGTTTTATATTTTTTTTTAATTTTAGACAAAATTTCATCGCATCAATTTTTCCTGTTGTTTTCCTGCTTTCAATTGCTTTCATTTCTGTTTGTCCTTATTACTTCCCTCCCCTTCCTTTGGGTGTATTTAGTTCTTCTTCTAATATTGAGACAGAAGCTTACATTGCTGTTTTGTGGCTCTACAAATGTTGATTCAGGCTTGATGATTCAGTCCTTCCGTATTGCTGGTGTTCTATCTAGAAGTTCTACAGTTGCTGACAGTGCAGTACTGAAGTACCCAACTATGGGTCCAAATCCATAGATTTGCCCATGTCTCCTGAGGCTCTGTTGTTGGTACATATGCATTTAGCATTATTACATATTATTGATGGGTTGAACAGTTTTATTCTGCTGTAACACCCATCTTTCTCCCTAGCAACTTTTTTTCATCTTAAATCTTCTTTATCTGATGTAAGTACAGCCACACCTGCTTTTAGATTAATATTTGCATTACATATCTTTTTCCATCCTTTTGCTTTCAATCTATGGCATTGCTGTCAGAGTCTTAATTTTCTCATATACAGTGTGTAGTTGGGTCATGTTTTATTAATCCAAGCTACTTAAATTGTTTTTAGATCATTTACACTTGAAGTAATTATTGATATGTTAGACATACTCCTGCCACTTTATTATTTTTGCTTAATCCTCCTTTGCTCATACCTCTGTTTTTATCCTTGCTTCTGTTACTTGAACATTTTAAGAATTTTATTTTGAGTTATTTGCAATGATTCTGAGTATAGTGCTTTATATAGTTTTTAATGTTTGCTTTAGATATTACCGTATAGAAATGTACAATATCACAGTCTACTGGTATCCATGTTTTACCACTTTGTGTGAAGTCTAGAAACTTTGCTTATATTAGGTTCCCTATTTCACCACTTATTAAATATAATTTCCTTGTCTTTTCTCTTCATTGAGTACCCCATCAAGTGATGTTTCATTTTTTGCTTCAAACTTATATTAATAAAGAAACTCATAAAAATGAAGACAGTTTATTATGTTTACTTCTACTTTTACACATTTAATTATTCATGTTTTTCTTTGTGAATTCTCCAAGCCGCTACTTATATTGAGAAATCTTCCTTCCATCAATCTTTAAGGATCAGTCAGCTATCAACTTTTCTTCATAGTGATTTTTCTTCATTCCTAAAGTTTATTTTATTGGTATAGGATTCAAGAGTGATAGTTCTTTCTTTTAAACACTTGAAAAATGTTATGTTACTTTCTCTGAGCTTCATGGTTTAAGATGAGAAATTTTCTATCATTTAAATTGTTCTCACCTATAATAAAAGCATTTGCTTTTAGAATATTTTTCTTTGTCTTCAGTTTGCAGAAATTTAAATATGATGGCATGATTTTTTTGAGTTTATCTTACTTTAAGTTCTCTCAGCGTCTTGGATCTGTAGGTTTATGCTTGATGCCATATTTGGCTAAGAGCGCTTCCATCTTGAAAACTGCTTTTCACGTTTAATATTGGCCCAAGTTGGCTGGGTTGTATTAAATTGAGTCTTCTATGGGCAAGACTATGGTTCACTTACCACACTCCAGACCATGCATGTACTACACTCTAGAAATCACATTTTTCCTGAATATACTAACACTTTGTTTTCACCAAATAATCCTTGACACTCTTCCCTGAAGGCACAGTAGTTGGGCCAGATGCTGAGGGGTCTGTTGTATTTGCAGATGCTTTTGATACTGTTCAGTGATTATTTAATTAATGCTTTTCAGCCATGAATTTTTACTCCTTCTCCAACTCTGATGATACAAATATTAGATACTATTACTATTATTGAATTATTTCACATGTTATTGGGGCTCTGTTCAATTTTTCTGGGTTGATTTTCTCTCTGTTGTTGAGATTAAATGGATATTATTCATCTAACTTCAAGCTTACTGCTTTTTTGTGTGTTACTTTGACTGTAGTATTCTGTCTAGCAAATTTTTTATTTAGTCATTTTATTTTGAGTTTTAGAATTTCCATTTTTAATAAAATCTATATATTTGCTGAGTTTCTCTATTTTAGTTGATGGTTGAATTCATGGTTAAACTAATGGTTTTAATTGATGGTCGAAGCATATTTATGATGGCATCTTTAAAATCCTTGCCAAAGAGGCACCTGGGTGGCTCAGTGGTTGAGTATCTGCCTTTGGCTCAGGACATGATCGCAGGGTCCCAGGATCGAGTCCCACATTGGGCTCCCCACAGGGAGCCTACTTCTCCCTCTGCCTGTGTCTCTGTCTCTCTCTGTCTCTCTGTCTCTGTCTCTCTCTCTGTGTGTCTCTCATGAATTAATAAAATCTTTTTTTCTTTTTTTTAATAAAATCTTTTTTAAAAAATAAATAAAATAAAATACTTGCCAGATAATTTCAATATCTGATTCTTTTTGAGATTGGCACTATTTGATTATCCTTTCTCATTCCACTTGTGGTTTCCCAGTTTTTTTCTATGACGTGTATTTTATTGTATTCTATATCTATTGTTTATTACATTATGAGAAACTTGATCCTATTTACATTTTCTATTTTAGTAGATAGCTGTCCAGTTTGTTCCTTTCTGCATCATTCTTCAACTGCTGCTGGTTCTCTACCCATTCCCTGCTAATACCATCTGCACTGGTGGAAGGCATGCACCTGGGCAACCTACTGTCACTGTGATATTCTGGTGAAAACAAAGGTCAGAAGCCACTGGACATGGGTTTCCTTATGCCCTTGAGTGTTGGATTTTCCTCATGCTGTCATTCTGGGTAGATTGATCCTCCTGCCAGGAAACTGGTTGTGTGGTATGGGCTGGGATGACCAGGACTTTGCTGATGCTGGTGTGGATTGGGATCTTGGGCCTAGGTTATCGAATGAGGGAAGATGACCAGGGAAGATCTGATTATGCACTGGTCCTCTTGTGAGCCAGGGGTGCAATTCCACATGTGAACTTGGTTGGGCTTCTCCTTCCCAAGCGCTGTGGGCAGAGAGAGCAGATTTTTCATTTGTCCTTTCTTAAGGATAGGGGGGAATGCTGGATTTTAGGCCTCTATGATGCCTAATCCAAGGGCATGTGGGGATAAAAAGGAAGCACTGGTAACTCACAGCACTATTGGTAGTAAAGCCCTAAAGCCCTAGTCTTTTACTATCTCTCTAGCCTTCAGAACCATCTCATTGCTTTTTGTATAATTCCCAAGGTATTTAGTTGTATTTGTAGGGAAGAACAGACAAGACCAGCCCTCAGAAAAAGTAAATCTGTACCATCTTGTTCTGGAACTGGGCAGGATATCTTTTGTCTTTCATAATGTGAATAAAATGTGGCCTAAGGGAAGGAAATGAGTGACATTCCCATTTAGTCACTAGATTCAAATACAAACCCCATAAACTTTCTATTTCTTTAGAAAAGGCAAGAGGAAGTTTACCTATTTATAATAATGACCAAAATCTTTCTTCAATCCCACCTTGCAATGTCTGAAATTAAATGATTTTTCCCTTGAACTGATGTCTGGGTCTTTTAAGTTATCCTTCCTTGTGGTGAGACATGTTTTCAACTTTTAGTTATTAACACTGTGGTGAAGATAGTTTATTTAGCCATGATAGTCACTGCCAGCTGGAGTATGTGAGGTTTAATGAAAAGGGAAAAAGCTAGTACTTCATGAGACCCCACACTGCAGGTTCCTGGGAAACAAGAGGCAAAATGAGGCCAGAAGTGCTAGAATGTGTGGCATGAGAGAGGGAAGGGTGTTGGAAGAAGACAATTGAGTCTGATGTTACAAGTGTCAGATCCAGGATGCTACAAAGACTGTGCACACCAACCTAGAGAATACACCACTCGCCACTCTCTCCACATAGTCCAGCTTTTACTTCCTTGGTGGTGGTTCTTGTTATCTGGCACATGAACTGGTTTAGGTGTCTTTGCTCTGCTTTCCCTATTGGCACATAAGCCATTTGAGTACAAGGCCCTTGTCTGCCTGCTGCATCGTTAGCACACAGAAATGTGACCAAAGTTTGAGTTCACACCGGTTATCAATGGCAAAGCCAACTCCATACAAATCAACACTTAGCTGCCATGGGCAGCATCCAGGTTCAGCTAAAAATGTGAAACAGGGAGGAAAGATTTTCTCTCCTTTCCCCTTCATTACCTTTCACTAATTTTTATATACCCCAAAAGAATGAGACCATATAATGTTTGTCTTCTTGATTTACTTCACTCAGCATAATACCCTCCAGGTCCATCCACGTCCAAGCAAAAGGTGGGTTTTTGCCGTTTCTAATGGCTGAGTAATATGCCATTGTACACATAGACCACATCTTCTTTATCCATTCATCTTTTGATGGACACAGAGGCTCATTCCACAGTTTGGCTATTGAAGACATTGCTGCTATAAACATTGGGGTGCAGGTGTTCCGATGTTTGAATGCATCTCTATTGTTGGGGCAAATCCCCAGCAGGGCTATTGCTAGGTCATACTGCAGATCTATTTTTAACTCTTTGAAGAAACTCCACACACTATTCCCCAGTGGCTGCACCAGTTCACATTCCCACCAATAGTGCAAGAGGGTTCCCCTTTCTCCACATCCTCTCCAACATTTGTTGTTTCCTGCCTTGTTAATTTTCCCCATTCTCACTGGTGTGAGGTGGTATCTCTTTGTAGTTTTGAGTTGTATTTCCCTGGTGGCCAGTGATGCAGAGCATTTTCTCATGTGCTTGTTGGCCATGTCTATGTCTTCCTCTGTGAAATTTCTGTTCATGTCTTTTGCCAATTCCATGAGTGGATTGTTTGTTTCTTTGCTGTTGAGTTTAATAAGTTCTTTGTAGATCTTGGATACTAGCCCTTTATCTGATAGGTCATTTGCAAATATCTTCTCCCAATCTGTACGTTGTCTTTTAGTTTTGTTGACTGTTTCCTTTGCTGTGCAGAAGCTTTTTATCCTAAGTCCCAAAAATTGATTTTTGCTTTTGCTTCCCTTGCAATCATGGATGTATCTTGCAAGAAGTTGCTGTGGCCAAGTTCAAAAAGGGTGTTGCTTCTGTTCTCTAGGATTTTGATGGATTCTTGTCTCACATTTAGATCTGTCATCCATTTTGAGTTTATCTCTGTGTATGGTGTAAGAGAATGGTCTAGTTTCATTT
>NW_026574826.1:0-10075 GCF_905146905.1 Nyctereutes procyonoides | reverse complement strand
AACGATATCTGGAGTCTTGTCTCACATTTAAATCTTTCATCCATTTTGAGTTTATCTTTGTGTATGGTGCAAGAGAGTGGTCTAGTTTCATTCTTCTGCATGTGGATGACCAATTTTCCCAGCACCATTTATTGAAGAGGCTGTCTTTCTTCCAGTGGATCGTCTTTCCTCCTTTGTCGAATATTAGTTGACCATAAAGTTCAGGGTCCATTTCTGGATTCTCTATCTGTTCCATTGGTCTATGTGTCTGTTTTTGTGCCAGTACCACACTGTCTTGATGACCACAGCTTTGTAGTACAACCTGAAATCTGGCATTGTGATGCCCCCAGCTATGGTTTTCTTTTTTAAAATTCCCCTGGCTATTCGGGGTCTTTTCTGATTCCACACAAGACTCCATCAAAATCCTAGAGGAGAACACAGGCAACACCCTTTTTGAACTTGGCCACAGTAACTTCTTGCAAGATACATCCACGAAAACAAAAGAAACAAAAGCAAAAATGAACTATTGGGACTTCATCAAGATAAGAAGCTTTTGCACAGCAAAGGATACAGTCAACAAAACTCAAAGACAACCTACAGAATGGGAGAAGATATTTGCAAATAACATATCAGATAAAGGGCTAGTTTCCAAAATCTATAAAGAACTTATTAAACTCAACACCAAAGAAACAAACAATCCAATCATGAAATGGGCAAAAGACATGAAGAGAAATCTCACAGAGGAAGACATAGACATGGCCAACATGCACATGAGAAAATGCTCTGCATCACTTGCCATCAGGGAAATACAAATCAAAACCACAATGAGATACACCTCACACCAGTGAGAATGGGGAAAATTAACAAGGCAGGAAACAACAAATGTTGGAGAGGATGCGGAGAAAAGGGAACCCTCTTACACTGTTGGTGGGAATGTGAACTGGTGCAGCCACTCTGGAAAACTGTGTGGAGGTTCCTCAAAGAATTAAAAATAGACCTGCCCTACGACCCAGCAATTGCACTGTTAGGGATTTACCCCGAAGATTCAGATGCAATGAAACGCCGGGGCACCTGCACCCCGATGTTTCTAGCAGCCATGTCCACAATAGCCAAACTGTGGAAGGAGCCTCGGTGCCCATCGAAAGATGAATGGATAAAGAAGATGTGGTTTATGTAATACAATGGAATATTACTCAGCCATTAGAAACGACAAATACCCACCATTTGCTTCAACGTGGATGGAACTGGAGGGTATTATGCTGAGTGAAGTAAGTCAATCGGAGAAGGACAAACAGTGTATGTTCTCACTTATTTGGGGAATATGAATAATAGTGAAGGGGAATATAAGGGAAGGGAGAAGAAATGTGTGGGAGATATCAGAAAGGGACACAGAACATAAAGACTTCTAACTCTGGGAAATGAACTAGGGGTGGTGGAAGGGGAGGAGGGCGGGGGTGGGGGTGAATGGGTGACGGGCACGGAGGGGACACTTGACGGGAGGAGCACTGGGTGTTATTCTGTATGTTGGTAAATTGAACACCAATAAAACATTAATTTAGTAAAAAAAAAAAAAAAAGAACGATATCTGAAGACTAGAATTTAAAATAATTATAAGGATATTAGCTAGGCTTGAAGAAAGCATATGGGTACATGAGGGCCCAGTCAGCTAAGTATCTGCTTTCAGCTCAGGTCGTGATCCCAGGTTCTGGGGATGGAGTCTTACATCAGGCTCTCTGCAAGGAGCCTGCTTTTCTCTCTTCTCCTCTCCCCTGCTCATGTCCTCTAAAATAACAAATAAAACCTTTAAAAAGAAAAGAAAAAGCAAGAAAGCATAGAAGACACTAGAGAATTCCTTACTACAGAGATAAAAGAATTAAAATCTAGCCAGGGCTAAGTTAAAAATAATATAACTGAGATGCAAACCCAAATGGAGCCATAAAAACAAGGATGGATGATGTAGAGGAATGGATCAGTGATACAGAGGATAAAATTATGAAAAATAATGAAACTGAAAATAAGTGGGAAAGAAAGGTACTGGTCCATGAAGGTAGACTTAGGGAACTTAGCAGCTTAGTAAAATATAATAACATTCATACCATCAGGGTCCCAGAAGATGAAGAGAGAGCAAAAGGGGCAGAAGGTTTATTTGAACAAACTATAGCTGAAAACTTCCTTAATCTGGGGAAGGACATGGACATCAAAATCTAAGAAGCACAGAGAACTCCCATTAAATTCAATAAAAGCCAACCATCACCAAGGCATATCATAATCAAATTCACAGAATACTTAGACAAGGAAAGAACCTGAAAGCAGCAAGGGAAAAATATGCCTTAACCTACAAGGGAAGAAACACTGGGTTCACAGCAGATCTGTCCATAGAAATTTAGCAGGCGTGAAGAGCGTGGCAGGCTATATTCAATGTGCTGAATGGGAAAAAATATGCAGACAAGAATTCTTTGTCCAGCAAGGCTGTCATTCAGAATAGAAGAGATAAAGAGTTTCCAGGCAAACAAAAATAAAACTGTTGATGATCACTAAACCAGCCCTGCAAGAAATTTTAAGGACGACTTTGAGTGGAAGAAAAAAAGACCAAAAGCAACAAAGACTAGAAAGGACCAGTGAACCTCACCAGAAACACCAACTCAATAGGTAACACAATGGCACTAAATTCATATATTTCCATAATCACTCTGAATGTAAATAGACTAAATGTTCCAAACAAAACACAGAGGTATCATAATGGATTTAAAAAAACAAGATCTATCTATATGCTGCCTGCAAAAGACTCATTTCAGACCTAAAGACACCTGCAGATTGAAAGTGAAGGGATGGAGAACTACCTATCATGCCAAAGGATGTCAAAAGAAAGCTGGAGTAGCCATACTTATAGCAAACAAACTAGATTTTAGAACAAAAACTGTAACAAGGAATGAGAAGGACATTATATCATAATTAAGGAGTCTATCCATCAAGAAGATTTAACAATTGTAAATATCTATGCCCCCAACTTGAGAGCACCCAATTATATAAATCAATTAATAATAAACATAAAGAAACTCACTGCTAATAATACAGTAATAGTAGAGGACTTTAACACCCCACTTACAGCAATGGACAGATAATCTAAGCAGAGAATCAATAAGAAAACAATGGCTTTGAATAACACACTGGACTGGATGGATTTAACAGATACATTGAAACATTTCATCCTAAAGCAGCAAAATGTACATTCTTTTCGAGTGCACATGGAACATTCTTCAGAATAGATCACATACTGCCACAACATTGCAGGATACAAAATCAATCCACAGAAATCAATTGCATTTCTATACACTAACAATGAGGAATCAATCCTATTTGCAATTGCACTAAAAACCATAAGATACTTAGGAATAAACTTAACCAAAAAGGTAAAAGATCTGTACTCTGAAAACTATAGAACACTCATGAAAGAAATTGAGGAAGACATAAAGAAGTGGAAAAACATTCCATGCTCATAGCCTGAAAGAAAAAATATTGTTAAAATCTCTATGCTTCCCAGAGCAATCTATACATTCAGTGCAAACCCTATCAAAATACCATCAACATTTTTCTCAGAGTTGGAGCAAAAATCCTAAAATTTGTATGGAACCAGAAAAGACCCTGAATAGTTAAAGAAAAGTTGAAAAAGAAAACCAAAGCTGGTGGCATCACAATTCTGGACTTCAAGCTATATTACAAAGCTATAATCACCAAGATTATAATATGATATTATAATCACAATATGATATAGGCACAAAAACAGACACATAGATCAATAGAACACAATAGCACAGAATAGAGAATCCAGTAATGGACCCTTAACTCTATGTTCAACTAATCTTTGACAAATCAGGGAAGAATATCCAATGGGAAAAAAGACCTCTTCAACAAATGGTTTTGGGAAAATTGGACAGCCAGATGCAGAAGAATGAATCTAGACTATTTTCTCACACCATACACAAAAATAAACTAAAAACGTATGAAAGATCTAAATGTGAGACAGAAGATGTGGTTTATGTATACAATGGAATATTACTCAGCCATTAGAAACGACAAATACCCACCATTTGCTTCAACGTGGATGGAACTGGAGGGTATTATGCTGAGTGAAGTAAGTCAATCGGAGAAGGACAAACAGTGTATGTTCTCATTCATTTGGGGAATATGAATAATAGTGAAGGGGAATATAAGGGAAGGGAGAAGAAATGTGTGGCAGATATCAGAAAGGGAGACAAAACATAAAGACTTCTAACTCTGGGAAATGAACTAGGGGTGGTGGAAGGGGAGGAGGGGGGTGTGGGTGAATGGGTGACGGGCACGGAGGGGGACACTTGACGGAATGAGCACTGGGTGTTATTCTGTATCTTGGTAAATTGAACACCAATAAAAATTAATTTTATTTTAAAAAAAATAAATGTGAGACAGGTATCCATTAAAATCCTAGAAGAGAACACAGGCAGCAACCTCTTTGATCTTGGCTGCAATAACTTCTTGCTATACAGCTGTCCAAAGTCAAGGGAAACAAAGGAAAAATGAGCTATTGGGACTTCATAAAGATAAAAAGCTTTTGCACAGCTGAGGAAACAGTCAACAAAACCAAAAGACAACTTACAGTTGGGAAAATATATTTGCAAATATTTTATCAAATAAAGGGTTAATGTCCAATATCTATAAAGAACTTATAAAATTCAACACCCAAAGAACAAATAATCCAGTCAAGAAATGGGAAGAAGACGTGAGCAGACATTTCTCCAAAGAAGATACACAAATGGCCAACAGACACATAAAAAAATGCTCCACATCATTCAGCATCAGGAACTACAAATCAAAACCACAATGAGATACCACCACCTGACACCAGTCAGAATGGCTAAAGTTAACAGGTCAGGAAACAACAAATGTTGGCAGGTTGTGGAGAAAGAAGAACCCTCTTACACTGCTGGTAGCAATGCAAGGTGGTACAGCCACTCTGGAAAACAGTATGGAAGTTCCTCAGAAAGTTAAAAATAGAGCTGCTCAATGACCCAGCAATTGCACTACTAGGTATATGCCCCAAAGATACAAATGTAGTGATCCGAAGGGCACCTGAATCCCAATGTTTGTAGCAGCAATGTCTACACTAGCCAAACTATGGAAAGAGCCCAGTTGTCTATCAACAGATGAAAGGATAAAGAAGATGCAGTACACACACACACACACACACACACACACACACACCACAATGGAATATTACTCAGCCATCACAAAAAAAAAGAAATCCTGACATTTGCAACAATATGGATTGGAAGTAGAAAGTATTATGCTAAGTGAAACAAGTCAATCAGAGAAAGACAATTATCACATGATTTCACTTAAAGAGAATTTTTTCATATGAGAATTTAAGAAACAAAACAGAGGGGCATAGAGGAAGAGAGGGAAAATAAAATAAGATGTAATCAGAGAGGGAGACAACCATAAAAGATTCTTAACCATAAGAAACAAACTGAGGGAGGTGGGGGGATGGGGTAACAGGGTGATGGGAATTAAGGAGGACACATGATGTATTGTGCACTGGGTGTTATATACAACAGATGAGTTACTGAACTCTACCTCTGAAACTAATAATATACTATGTTAATTAACTGAATTTAAATAAAATAAAATAAATAGAGTATTTGTCTACAGAGAAGTCAGATCTTGGCCAAAATTCTGTCCACTATGATGCTAATCACATCTCCTTCTTAGGATGGTTGTATACGCACTGTTCTGACCCCCAATTCGGGTATTATCACTGTTTTCTCTTTGTACTTCACCTGGGCTGACCTGGGATTCTCTTTCCTTCTCTGCCTGGCCCAGTAGCCACTTAGGTGTATTCCCACTGGTTTTGTCCTTTTCTTTGTCATGTCCTTGATGTTTCACTTGAGGTACTTTTAGGTCCCAGAATTTAAAATGCTAATGATATCTTCTCCACTTCAAATTCCTTTATCTCCCTAGCTGTTATTTAGGAGTTATAGCCTTCAATTGTACATTATAAATTGACCACTAACTTGTGTACCTTTATAGCAGCAGTATTACTTACATAATAGCCAAAAGGTGGAAACAACCCAAGTGTCCACCAGTGGATGAATGTGTAAACAAAATGTAGTATAACCATATGATGGAATATTATACAGTCTTGAAAAGGAAGGAAAATGTGACACATGCTAAAGCAAGGTTGAACCTTTAAAATATTATGCTATGTGAAATAATTCAGTTATGAAAGGGTAAACACTGTATGATTCTAGTTATACAAGTTGCCTGAAGTAGTCAAATTCATAGATAAAAAGTATAATGGTGGTTGCCAGAGGGCTGAGCACGAGGGAATGAAGAATAATTGTTTAATGTGTACAGAATTTTAATCCAGAATGATGAAGAAAGTTCTGGAGATAGATGGTGGTGATGCTTATACAACAATTTACTTAATTCCATTAAACTGTATATTTAAAAATGGTTAAAATTGAAGACCTGGTTGACATAGACCTTGTGTTGGAAACCGGGAACAGATAGTGTAGGATGAGGGAAAAAGATATTACAACTTTCTCAACTCTCTTTCTTTGGTATTGGTGGGCAACATTTTTAAATATGGGTTAGCCTTGGGGGAGGGGCAAGATGGCGGAAGAGCAGGGTCACCCAAATCACCTGTCCCCACCAAATTACCTAGATAACCTTCAAACCATCCTGAAAATTTACGAATTCGGCCTGAGATGTAAAGAGAGACCAGCTGGAATGCTACAGTGAGAAGAGTTCACGCTTCTATCAAGGTAGGAAGACGGGGAAAAAGAAATAAAGGAACAAAAGGCCTCCGAGGGGGAGGGGCCCCGCGAGGAGCCGGGCTGAGGCCGGGGCGAGTGTCCCCAGGACAGGAGAGCCCCGTCCCGGAGGAGCAGGAGCTGCACCAACCTTCCCGGGCGGGCGGAAAGGGGCTCGCAGGGAGTTGGAGCAGGACCCAGGAGAGCGGGGATGCCCTCAGGCTCCCGGGGACACTAACAGACACCTGCGAGCGCAGGAGAGTGCTCCGAGCTCCCTAAGGGCTGCAGCGCGCACGGAGGGACCGACCGGAGCAGCTCGGAGGGGCTCGGGAGCGGCTCCAGGGAGGGAGCTGCAGGGCGGGAGCGCGAATCCAACAGCGCAGGCCCCGGAGCACAGGGCGCCGGGACACAGCCCAGGATCCGGCCTCCCCCGGGACAGGCAGAGGCCGGGAGGGCCCGAGACAGCGAGGACGCTCCTGCCCCGAGCTGAGCAGATCAGCGGCCCCGCCCCGGAGCCTCCAGGCCCTGCGGACGGAGAGCCGAGAGCCCCGAGCCCCATAGTTCCTGCGGAGGCTGAATCCAGGCTTCCAGAGTTGCCATAGCAACTGCTGCTGTTCCTCCTGGGGCCTGGCGGGGTAAACAACCCCCGCAGAGCCCTGCAGCAGGCAGGGGCAGAGCAGCTCCCCCAAGTGCTAACACCTGAAAATCAACGCAACAGGCCCCTCCCCCAGAAGACCAGCTAGAGGGGCCAGTGATACTCCCCCGTGTTCCAATACAACTTGTTTCTGGCCACTCTGCACTGAGCAAAATGACTAGAAGGAAAACCTCAACTCAAAAGAAAGAATCAGAAACAGCCCTCTCTCCCACAGAGTTACAAAATCTGGATTACACTTCAATGTCAGAAAGCCAATTCAGAAGCACTATTCTACAGCTACTGGTGGCTCTAGAAAAAAGCATTAAGGCCTCACGAGACTTCATGACTGCAGAATTTAGATCCAATCAGGCAGAAATTAAAAATCAATTGAATGAGATGCAATCCAAACTAGAAGTCCTAACGACGAGGGTTAACGAGGTGGAAGAACGAGTGAGTGACATAGAAGACAAGTTAATGGCAAAGAGGGAAACTGAGGAAAAAAGAGATAAACAATTGAAGGACCATGAAGACAGATTAAGGCAAATAAACGACAGCCTGAGGAAGAAAAACCTACGTTTAATTGGGGTTCCCGAGGGCGCCGAAAGGGACAGAGGGCCAGAATATGTATTTGAACAAATCCTAGCTGAAAACTTTCCCAATCTGGGAAGGGAAACAGGCATTCAGATCCAGGAAATAGAGAGATCCCCCCCTAAAATCAATAAAAACCGTTCAACACCTCGACATCTAATAGTGAAGCTTGCAAATTCCAAAGATAAAGAGAAGATCCTTAAAGCAGCAAGAGACAAGAAGTCCCTGACTTTCATGGGGAGGAATATTAGGGTAACAGCAGACCTCTCCACAGAGACGTGGCAGGCCAGAAAGGGCTGGCAGGATATATTCAGGGTCCTAAATGAGAAGAACATGCAACCAAGAATACTTTATCCAGCAAGGCTCTCATTCAAAATGGAAGGAGAGATAAAGAGCTTCCAAGACAGGCAGGAACTGAAAGAATATGTGACCTCCAAACCAGCTCTGCAAGAAATTTTAAGGGGGACTCTTAAAACTCCCCTTTAAGAAGAAGTTCAAGTAACTCTGAACGTGAATGGGCTTAATGACCCCATCAAAAGGCGCAGAGTTTCAGACTGGATAAAAAAACAGGACCCATCTATTTGCTGTCTACAAGAGACTCATTTTAGACAGAAGGACACCTACAACCTGAAAATAAAAGGTTGGAGAACCATTTACCATTCAAATGGTTTCTCAAAATATACCCTAAAAACTACAGAACACTTCTGAAAGAAATTGAGGAAGACACAAAGAGATGGAAAAATATTCCATGCTCATGGATTGGCAGAATTAATATTGTGAAAATGTCAATGTTACCCAGGGCAATTTACACGTATAATGCAATCCCTATCAAAATACCATGGACTTTCTTCAGAGACTTAGAACAAATTATTTTAAGATTTGTGTGGAATCAGAAAAGACCCCAAACAGCCAGGGGAATTTTAAAAAAAGAAAACCATATCTGGGGGCATCGCAATGCCAGATTTCAGGTTGTACTACAAAGCTGTGTTCATCAAGGCAGTGTGGTACTGGCACAAAAACAGACATATAGATCAATGGAACAGAACAGAGAACCCAGAAGTGGACCCTGAACTTTATGCTCAACTAATATGCGATAAAGGAGGAAAGACGATCCACTAGAAGAAAGACAGTCTCTTCAATAAATGGTGCTGGGAAAATTGGACATCCACATGCAGAAGAATGAAACTGGACCACTCTCTTGCACCATACACAAAGATAAACTCAAAATAGATGAAAGATCTAAATGTGAGACAAGATTCCATCAAAATCCCAGAGGAGAACTCAGGCAACACCCTTTTTGAACTTGGCCACAGTAACCGGAGAAGGACAAACGGTGTATGTTCTCATTCATTTGGGGAATATGAATAATAGCGAAAGGGAATATAAGGGAAGGGAGAAGAAATGTGTGAGAAATATCAGAAAGGGAGACAGAACATAAAGACTTCTAACTCTGGGAAATGAACTAGGGGTGGTGGAGGGGGAGGAGGGTGGGGGTGGGGGTGAATGGGTGACGGGCACTGGGGGGTACACTTGACGGGATGAGCACTGGGTGTTATTCTGTATTGTTGGTAAATTGAACACCAATAAAAATAATTTATAAAAAATAAATAAATAAATAAATATGGGTACCTTGTGGTGATATCTTGAGTCTTGGTTTTGATTTTAATGTTGAGAGAGTCTATCTTTTCTTGGAGTATCTTTATAGTTATTTCCATTAAAATATGAGTGGGGCCATTTTCACTAGAAGCTCCAATTATTTGGTTATAATTTTGGTGATTTATGGGTGGCCATACTTTAATATTTGACATTGTGGCAATTTCTGGAAAAATCTAGGATACATGGGCTATGAAATATATTAGGGCTTTCTTTGCTAAGTGAAGCAGTGAAGCACCTATAAACCTGTATTCAACTTCTACCTGCAAGATAGGTTGAGGAAATCCAACATAACTAATATTTTCTTGTACTATTGTTTTTGTGATACACTGCAGAGAGATATAGGTGAAAGAGAAGACATATTTGGTACATTGGAGAACTTTTTATGTCCTTCTGAGAACAAGATATATATGTTTGGAAGAAATAAAGCTAC
>NW_026574825.1:0-10068 GCF_905146905.1 Nyctereutes procyonoides | reverse complement strand
GCGCAGTGGTTTGGCGCCTGCCTTTGGCCCAGGGCACGATCCTGGAGACCCGGATCGAATCCCACGTCAGGCTTCCAGTGCATGGAGCCTGCTTCTCCCTCTGCCTGTGTCTCTGCCTCTCTCTCTCTCTGTGATTATCATAAATAAATAAAAATTTTAAAAAAAATTAAAAAAAAATGTCTTACTGTGGTTTCACAGATCATGAAAAAGGCAATCACTTATTAAAAATAACATTTTAAATACCATTTAATTCTTCAGATAAGTGGTCACAACAAGATAAGGACAATGATCAATATACAAAATTATAAACATAATGTCATCCCAAAACTATAAAAATATAGTATTACATATATACAAATCTAGGAAATGAAGATAGAAAATACACCACAATATTAACATAGTTCATATTAACACTGGTTATCTCCAGGAGCTGAGGTTGAGAGTGACTTCTATTGCCTTTCCTCAAATCCATCCACTTCTCTCCAGATTCCTTGCCATCACCTAGTCAAGTCACTATCATCTCTCGCCTGGACTTCTACAACAGCCTCCTAACTGGCCTTTCTGTAGCTATTTTTGCCAATTCGTTCACCACATAGAATCAAAAGTTATCTTCTTCAAATGTAAATCTTGGCATCATGAAGATAGGGTAACAAACTGGCAGCAGCTGCTGGCTCCTTGCATGAAACCCAACCCTGAAATGACAAAGAAACAAGAGTGAGTTTAATGGACCCAATACTTATTGCAAAAACTATTGTTTGTATGCTTGTTTTTTGGTTGGTAGGAAGTCCAAAGTTGGTTAGATCTTGGGAGTGTTGCAAGTTCAGAGAGTGGCAGCCTAGAGTAGACAAGGGCTAGAAACTTTGGATGGTTTTTTTTTGTTTCCTATCGCTGTATAACAAATTACCACAAACATAACTTACAACAACAAACATTTATTATCACCCAGTTTTTGTGGGTCAGGAGTTCAGACACAGCTTATCTGGAGTCTCTGCTCAGGATGTCACAAGGCTACAATCAAAGTGTCTACCGGGCTCCATTTTGTTCTAGAGCTCTGAGTTCTCTTCCAAGCTCATCTTCTCATTGCTAGAGTTCAGTTCCTTGTAGTTATAGGACTAAGATTACTGCTTTCTTGCTGGCTGTCAGTGAGGCTGCTCTAAGCTCCTAGAGATCCCCCCAAATAACTGTCATTGGCCTCCTCACAAACTGACCACTTCTTCAAAACCAACAGGACAACGTCTCTCTCTCTCACTCCTCCATCCCTCTCCAGTCTGCAAAGATGGGTTGTTATAAAATGTAAGGTAATCACAAAAGAGATCACCTCATCATATCGCAGGTCCCACTTACACTCAAGGAGAGGAAATTAAACGGGAAGAATTCTGTCTTCCACAGAATTCTTGGCCCCCTGGTCCCCAATGATTCATGTTTTTTTCCACATGCAATATACAATCACCCCTATCTACTATAGGTTGAACTCTTAACCCCCCTGTACCTAAGAATGTGACTGTACTTGTAGACAGGTCTTTAATGAAGTGACTAGATTAAAATGAGGTCATTAGGATGGGCCCTAATCCAATATGACTGGTGTTCTGAAAGAAGAGGAAATTTGGGCACAGGCAGGTGGAGAGAGAAGACCATGTGAAGACACAAAGGGAACATAGCCATTCATCAGCCAACAAGAGAGGCCCTGAGAATAAACCAACACTGCTGAACCATGATGTTAGATGTCTAGCCTCCTAAACTGTGAGGAAATAATCTCTGTTGTTTCAGCCACCCACTCTGTGTTACTCTGTTATGGCACCGCTCATGGACTAATACACCACCCCATGATCCTTATCCCAGTGCATCATAATCAAAATTTTATCATCTAAATCTAATTCTTATCACCTCATTAACTCAAAGTCCAAAATCTCATCATCTAAATCAGTGCTGATGAAGATCCTAGGTGTAATCTATGAAATACAGCACTTGGGATGCAATTCCTCTCCTTTGAAAGACCTGCGAAACTAAAGAGAGAAGGTATCTGCCCAAAACGCAATGGTGTGACAACCTTAAGGATGATAGCTATCAATAGTCTGGCTCAAAAATTGGAAAGATAAGAGGTAAAATTGATTAGGTTTCAAGGCATGGGGATAAATTCTCTATGGCTCTCCACCCTCTGGACTCTGTGTTCTGCCCTCTGAGCCACCCTTCCTCTTCCACAAAAGATAGCAAATTAGTTTTATTAGTCTCCTTCCTGCCAGGAGCTTGGCGTCCTCGCCTAAGCCTGACATAGGGAACTGGAACTAGAATAGAGAGAGGAGAGCATCTTTGCAGGTGAGGGGATGGCCTTAAAAATGGGAGATTGGTTTCACACTGGGGAATTATTCAGGGGCATTAGTCAAGTAATTAAATATGCTATCAATAGTGGGAGTCAGATTTCTCAACATCAGAAAATGGAATTACAATTATGGAAAAGCAGAAAATCAGAATGAATTCTGTGATGCTGAATTTGGAGCTAGCAGTTTGCAATATACATATTAGATACGGAAATAAATGTAGATATATAAGCATGTATATGTATACATACATATCTTTCCTAGTTCTTTCCAGTGAGAAGTCTTGGGAGTCTTGCTTATTAGCCATAAGCACACCTACTCCAACTCCTGGTTTCTAAATATTATTCTCCACTTAAAAGAAGTACGGCTTCTTAGAGAGATGTCCAAGTTGAAGGCTGGGGCAGTGAAAGTATAAGATGATCCTATAAATTATTTTTTTGCCAGAGGCAAGGAAGTACTCAAAGAATGATAGAGATACACAGATCTTGAAGATTTGTCTCTTCAGCCACCTTGAAGAGACTTCCACTGAGCAAATTGGAAACAATTTGAGTATCAGAATAAATAACAATTGTAAAAACCTGTAATTCTTTAAGAGGGAAAGAAACAATGAATCCTTATAGATATAAAATAATACATGAGTAAATTAGCAGTTTGTTGAGGTCTAATAGGATAGTTACATAGTTTCGTATTTTTCCACACATAACCATTTATTAATTACAAAGAGAAAAGAAGTAACTTGAGACTGGAGAAGCCTGAGGGACATCATCTTAATAAACCAAAATTAATGCCAATTGGTAAGGGGAAAAGTTGAAATTTGCACCACCTGGTATGATGCACTGAGAATAACAGAGCATCATTTCTGTGTTTTCCTTCCAAAGAATTCATAACCTGAATCTAAGACAAGGAAAGAGGATAAATGCCTAAATGAAGAGACATTCTACAAAATAACTGGCCTACAATCTTTAAAAGTGGCAAGGACATGACAGTCAAAGAAAGATTAAAGAACTGTCCCACACTGAAGTGAACCAAAGAGACTTGGTACATGTAAACTGTAGTTTTGCACTGTATCTTTTAGCTGGAAAAAGTACAATTGCAACACTTAAACTTTGAATGAGATCTGACGGCAGTAATGCTTCAAAGTTAATTTTCTGATTTTGTTGACTGTATTGTTGGTATATAAAAGAATGTCTTTATTTGTAGGAAATACCAAGTTAATAAAGAATCGGACTGGCTATCTATTCTCAAATGACTAAGGAAAAATATTCACTTCTATAGTACTTTGAGAGTTTTTGGAACCTTGTAATTCTTTCCAAAACTGCTTAATGAAAGATATACTATCAAAAAATAGGCTGTGGTCTACCTGGCAGGGTGAGGGCATCTCTGCCTTGTGGGCCCTCCCCAAACAGTGGGAATGGAAGACAATAGTTTCTTGCTGATCTCACGCGTGTGGAAAGGAGCTGCTATTGTCAGCATAGCAGCAGCTGACTGTGGCTCAAGATTTTCTGTCCAGATTTCTGTATTAACTTCACTGACAAATCATTCTCACAATTCTCAAAAGATATGCCCCATCTGTAATATAATCACCAAATCAAAGACCCAGGTCTGACTAAAATCTCTCCCATTCTTCAGACTACAGATCTCTGTCTGTCCCTGAATCTTTCTAAACCAACAAGGTGTCTGGGTCTCTTCAGAAATAGATTTACTTCCTATTATATTATGGGGAATGTTGCTGACTTTTACATGAGATTTCCTGCTTTCTCTCAGCAAGTGACTAAACTGGTTACAGCTAATTCTGCTGGGAGGTAACCAGCTGTTTTTGCACAATCCTGCAGCCATTTCCATGAATTAACTTAGGAGCATTGCAGACCCTTGAAAAGCAGCATAAGGCTTTGGTGCCTGACAGCTTTAGTAGGATTTAGCAGCCTCAGCAATGGACTGAATATAAAGAAACATAAAATCTATTAACAGCTGCTCCTGAGATTGTCCATGTAGACTTGGGTGAGATAAAAAAAAAATATCTCTATCCTTGTGGGTAATATGATGATACCACTAGCCCATACCTATTGTCAAGGTGTGTGTGAGGATAAACAGAGTGTACTTAGAGTCTTGAGTTCTTTATTAAAATAATATCATATGGGTACCTGGGTGCCTCAGTGGGCTAAATGTCTGCTTTTGGCTCAGTTCATGATATCAGGGTCCTGGGATAGAGTCCTGCATTAGGCTCCCTACTCAGCAAGGAGCCTGCTATTCCCCTTGCTTGTTTGTCCTCTCTCTCCCAAATAAATAAAAATTTAAAAAGAGAGAGAGAACATTTATAGTCATGTTGCTGTATTTATTCAGTGCTTACTGAAAGGGAGAAATTTTAAGCCCTAGTTTTTTTTTACATTTTTTAATGATAGTCACACAGTGAGAGACAGAGAGGCAGAGACATAGGCAGAGGGAGAAGCAGGCTCCATGCACCGGGAGCCCGACGTGGGATTCGATCCCGGGTCTCCAGGATCGTGCCCTGGGCCAAAGGCAAGTGCCAAACCGCTGCGCCACCCAGGGATCCCTAAGCCCTAGTTCTACTAAATAACATAAG
Source organism: Nyctereutes procyonoides (assembly GCF_905146905.1). NCBI lineage: Eukaryota > Metazoa > Chordata > Mammalia > Carnivora > Canidae > Nyctereutes > Nyctereutes procyonoides. The sequence continues at coordinate 5,172 of NW_026574825.1, read as the reverse complement.
AATTATTATTAACAATTACATTATAGGTAATAAGATTGTATTTAATCATTTGTTTATTCAACACATATTCATTGAGTACAGACACTATGCTGGAACAAGAATGAAGCCATGAATAATAGCTCTTGGAGCACAGAGTCTAGTGGGAAGATATGCAACTAGCCAGCCCTCACAAGTGCAGGAAGGGACAACTAGAAAAAAACTGTTCCTCAAAAAAGTTAAAAATAGAACTACCATATGATCCTGCAATTCCACTTCTGGGTGTCTATCTGAAGGAAACAAAATCACTGTCTCGGAGAGACATATGCACCCCTAAGTTCATTATAGCATTATTTGCAATAATCAAGACATGGAAACAACCTATGTGTTCATCAATGAATGAATGGATGAAGAAAATATGGTGTTATGTATGTGTGTGCATATACACACACACATATATACATGCACACAATGGACTATTTTTCAGTTATAAATAAAAATGAAATCCTGCTATTGGGGACAGCGTGGATGAACCCTAAGTGAAATAAGTGAACACTAAGTGAAATAAGTCAGACAAAGAAAGACAAATACTCTAGGATCTCACTTAAATGTGAAATCTAAGAAAAACTCAACTCACAGAAACAGAACATATTGATAAGGGGTGGGAAGTGGGGGAAATGGATGAAGATGGTCAAAAGGTACAAACTTCCAAATAAGTACTGTGGATGGATGTACAGCTAACAATACTATACTGTATATTTAGTAGTTGCTAAGAGAGTAGATCTTAAGAGTTCACATCACAAGACAAAAATGTAACTAGGTGTGGTGAGTGATGTTAACCAAACTTATCATGGTGATCATTCTGCATTATATACATATATCAAATCATTCTCTTGTACACCTGAAATATTTACAATGTTATATGTCAATTACATCTCAATAAGACAGGGAACCAGACTGTTTTAACTTCAGTGAAAATGACTATTATCAGGCAAGTAAAAAAGAAATCATGGGTCTGCGAGTCAGAAGAGGATCTGGAACTCAGTTCTCCTACTTATTGCTACATGAACCTCAAGAAATTACTGACAGAGTTACTGACAGCCTTGATTTCATTAGGCATTCTCTGAAAATCAGCACAGCAACACCTGCACACCCTCTTTCATGGGATTCTTGGGAAGGCCAAATGAGATAATCAATGCAAAACCACTTTAAAAACTCAAGAGAGGGATCCCTGGGTGGCGCAGTGGTTTGGCGCCTGCCTTTGGCCCTGGGCACGATCCTGGAGACCTGGGATCGAATCCCACATCGGGCTCCCGGTGCATGGAGCCTGCTTCTCCCTCCGCCTGTGTCTCTGCCTCTCTCTCTCTCTCTCTGTGACTATCATAAGTTAAAAAAAAAATAAAAATTAAAAAATTAAAAAAAATAAAAAAACTCAAGAGATACGAGTTTTGCAGAGTCTTTATACAACATTTGAGTGTGGTTGTTTTTGTTTGCCCTGGCCACTCTGGGTGGAAAGAGTCAGGTGGTACAAATCCTTACCAGAGGTGCCCTTGTCAAATCTTACCAGGTACTGTGGGGATGACTGTACCCAGACAAAACAGAATCCACCACTGCTTGACTCTGTCCACTGGTCTCAGTCCTGTTCCGTTCAACATTTTTAACAACAAATTGGATGAAAATACAGGAAGACATTTATCAATGTAAAGCACAAGTGAAACTAAGAATAGAAAATACAAAGATTGACAGAGTCAGGATCCCATCTCTACAGAATAACAAGATGAAATATAATTAAGATAAATGTAAAGTCCTGTATTTAGAGTCACAAAAATAACTGCAGAGCTGCACAAACAAAAAGACCAGAATATTGCTTGACTCTTCTTTCGGTATTTCACATATAAAGTGTTCTACTATTCACAAAGTGCTTGCCTCTCATTTAATCACTTAGGAAGTTAGCTTTTGTGAATCTGATATGTTAGATAAAAATTTACTTTGATTTGTCCTTTTGATTGCAAATTCAGTATTTCCTTATTTAGGCTTAATGAAATCTGAGTTCACGGACAGCACCAAGTATGGCTACATCCTAATCCTTGTCATACCTGGAAGTGTCAATGGTGTGTACTGTGCCCAGGATTCAACAGTGAGGCATAGCTGAGGCTAGGATGAGACATAACATTGCCCCCTTAAACTCAGAATCCTACCTTCTCTGCAATCTCCATCTCTTCTAAGAAACTTGTCCCAGTCTTCTCAGCTGCAATTAATCTGTTTTTCATTATAGTCCATATACAGACAAATGTAGGTATAGGTGTCCATATGTACAGGACTGTTCACCATCTTAAATTAAATTCAGTTATTCTGCACCAACCAACTCACCCACCCCACATTCAACTCTAGATTAAACAAAAACAAACACACACACACACCTTACAAATCTTCAATACTCTATCACAGAGATTTGCACATTTTAGGTACTCAATAAATATAAGCAGAATTGAGTGATGATAATAGAGTCCATTCTTTGCAGTCACACTGACATTTGACTTACTGTTTTAACTGTTTACTAAGTTCCATCCACTTACTTTGACCCCCCACATTTTGCTTTGTTTTTATTTTCAGCTTCAAAATGGGCATATAATAGCCACCTTATAGAAGATTCTCTGAGTACTAAATGCTAGCAAAATTCATAGGTTATATAAATACTAGTTCCCTTCACCCTTCAACTGCTAGCTCATTGGCTTGACAGAGGTCAGGAAAAGAGTTTCTTTAAATGGAATAATAAGAATAAGACACCCTGACTAGTCTTCCCAAGTTCCTGTAGAGAGATCAGATATCAGTGGCTTCTGGTCCCCAACTGCCCACAGTCCTTGCAGACTCTCCCAGTGCCTGACTAATCCCTAAAGTCACAGAAAGGCAGCTGTTTTTCTATAAGTCAGCCATGCAGGGTTATTTGGGAAGCATGGGGTTTCTTTCCCCTACCGCTGCCCATAACAGCATTCCATCCGCACAGACCTGGACTCTTGGACCTCACAATTGTTTGCAATTCAGCAAATGTTCCACTGCTTACTGTGTTTCAGAAACTGTTATAGGGCCAAAAGAGATTTAAAAGTTGATTTGATTAAAATTACCCTCAAGGAACTCAGTCTACTGAGAGTTGTGGAGTATACTTCTACAAACTAATCTCCCACAGAGCAGAATGTGATAACAGCCAATAAAGAGACATGCCCTGGTGGGGGAAGGGAGGGAGGATTCCCTAGGACTCCAAAGTGGAAGATCTACTCTAGATCTTGTTAGGAAAGGCTCCACAGGGAGAGCGGCGCTTGAAATGCACTTAGAAAGATGAATAGGTAGCTATGGGGATAGAGAGGGCATTTGGGTGGAAGGGATACCCTAAGGAAAGGCAAAGAGGTGGAAAATAATGGGAGGTATTCAAGTCACAGCCAGCACACAACTTCGGCAGAGCTAGGGCATACACAGTGGAGTAGCAAGTCAAGAAGTTTGGTATAGTAGGTAGCTTCTGAAATGGCTCCTAGTGGTTGCCTCCTGATATTCATACCTTCCTTGTGGAATCCCCATCTCTGACCCCCATGCAATAAGGCTATAAAGACTGGACTGACTCCCATCTTGTTCCTTCTGTCTCTCTTTTTCTCTGTCTCTCTTTCTCATTCATTTCAGTAAAGCCAGCTGCCATGTTATGAGGCACCAAGGCCCTCAGTTCAACAGCCCACAAGAAACTGAATCCTACCATAATCATTGGGTGAACTTAGAGGCAGATCTTTCCCTTAGTTAAACCTTGAGATGACTATGGTCCCAGGTGATGCCTTGATTGCAGTCTTATGACAGACTCTGAGGTAGAAGACCCAATCAAGCCATACTCATCCTCTAGACCCACAGAAACTGTTAGATAATGAATGTATGCTATGTTGAGCCACTAAATTTGGGGATAATTTGTTATGCTGCAGCAATAATTAAAGTACTTAGAAAGGATTAGAGACAAATTTTGGAGGACATTCAGTAGCAGACTGACACAACTGCCCTATGACTGATATGTTTTGCCTATATCTACTGTAATATATATCAAGTGTGAGGTATTAAAGGAATAATGATATGACTAGAGACAGGTTTGTCAAACACTGATGTGGCAGGAGTGCACAAGAGGAACATGGAAAGACTCTCAAGTTTAGAAAGAACTTTTGTGTAAATTAAGAAATTATACAAAACTGTTGATGGACCCAGAATCCTATGATGAGGAGCAAAGAAGACTTGAAAACCAGGGGCTGGGATGCCTGGGTGGCTCAGCGGTTAAGCGTCTGCCTTAGGCTCAGGGTATGATCCTGGAGTCCCGGGATTGAGTCCCACATCGGGCTCCCTGCATGGAACCTGTTTCTCCTTCTGCCTCTCTCTCTCTCTCTCTCTCTCTCTTTTTCTCATGAATAAATAAATAAAATTTTTATTTTTTTAAATTTTTATTTACTTATGATAGTCACAGAGAGAGAGAGAAGCAGAGACACAGGCGGAGGGAGAAGCAGGCTCCATGCACCGGGAGCCCGATGTGGGATTCGATCCCGAGTCTCCAGGATCGCGCCCAGGGCCAAAGGCAGGCGCCAAACTGCTGCGCCACCCAGAGATCCCTAAATAAAATTTTTAAAGAAAGAAAGAAAACCAGGGGCAATGGAGAAGAGAGGGAAGACAGGCAAGGCATTAATCAGACTTGTATGGTCTTAACTGTAGATGGAATGTGGGGGTGCAGGAGAGTGAGGAAATTAAATGAAGATCCTAAAGAAAAAGGACTAGAAAGGTAGAAATATGGAAACGTTATTTACAGAGATGAAAGAAAGAAAGTTTTGAAAGGAAGATACTGAATTCAGCATGGGACCTGTTGAGTTTGAAGTGCCAGTGAAGCATCTACACAAATTTGATACTCAAGGCTGAGGTTGAAGCCAGAAGTTAGGGGAATCACCTATATAAAGCTCAAAACCTACTCCTAGGGATCCCTGGGTGGCGCAGCGGTTTGGCGCCTGCCTTTGGCACAGGGCGCGATCCTGGAGACCCGGGATCGAATCCCACGTCGGGCTCCCAGTGCATGGAGCCTGCTTCTCCCTCTGCCTGTGTCTCTGCCTCTCTCTCTGTGTGTGTGTGTGTGTGTGTGTGTGTGTGTGTGTGTGTGTGTGTGTGTGTGAGACTATCATAAATAAATAAAAA
>NW_026574824.1:0-9940 GCF_905146905.1 Nyctereutes procyonoides | reverse complement strand
ATAACACGCACCCTAACTCTAACCCCTAACGCTAAACCTGACCCTGACACTGACCCTGACACTAACGCTAAACCCTAACCGTGACCCTGACTCTGACCCTAACCGTGACCTGACCCTGAACCTGACACTAACCCTTACTCTAAACTCTAAACCTAACAAATATCCTAATCCTAACACTAAACCTAACCCGTACCCTAAAACTAACCCCTAACCCTATCCCTAAAGCTTACCCTAACTCTAAACCTAGCCCGAATCCTAACACTAAAACTAACCTGTACCCTAACTCTAAACCTAACCTGTACCCTAACGCTAACCCTAATTCTAACCTGAAACCTTACACTAACCATAACACGCACCCTAACTCTAACCCCTAACGCTAAACCTGACACTGACACTGACCCTGACACTAACGCTAAACCCTAAAGGTGACCCTGACACTGACCCTAACCGTGACCTGACCCTGACCCTGACACTAATCCTTACTCTAAACTCTAAACCTAACAAATATCCTAATCCTAACACTAAACCTAACCCGTACCCTAAAACTAACCCCTAACCCTATCCGTAAAGCGTACCCTAACTCTAAACCTATCCCGAATCCTAACACTAAAACTAACCTGTACCCTAACTCTAAACCTAACCTGTACCCTAACGCTAACCCTAATTCTAACCTGAAACCTTACACTAACCATAACACGTACCCTAACTCTAACCCCTAACGCTAAACCTGACCCTGACACTGACCCTGACACTAACGCTAAACCCTAACCGTGACCCTGACTCTGACCCTAACCGTGACCTGACCCTGAACCTGACACTAACCCTTACTCTAAACTCTAAACCTAACAAATATCCTAATCCTAACACTAAACCTAACCCGTACCCTAAAACTAACCCCTAACCCTATCCCTAAAGCTTACCCTAACTCTAAACCTAGCCCGAATCCTAACACTAAAACTAACCTGTACCCTAACTCTAAACCTAACCTGTACCCTAACGCTAACCCTAATTCTAACCTGAAACCTTACACTAACCATAACACGCACCCTAACTCTAACCCCTAACGCTAAACCTGACCCTGACACTGACCCTGACACTAACGCTAAACCCTAAAGGTGACCCTGACACTGACCCTAACCGTGACCTGACCCTGACCCTGACACTAATCCTTACTCTAAACTCTAAACCTAACAAATATCCTAATCCTAACACTAAACCTAACCCGTACCCTAAAACTAACCCCTAACCCTATCCCTAAAGCGTACCCTAACTCTAACCCTATCCCGAAACCTAACACTAAAACAAACATGTACCCTAACGCTAACCCTAATTCTAACCTGAAACCTTACACTAACCATAACACGCACCCTAACTCTAACCCCTAACGCTAAACCTGACCCTGACACTGACCCTGACACTAACGCTAAACCCTAACCGTGACCCTGACTCTGACCCTAACCGTGACCTGACCCTGAACCTGACACTAACCCTTACTCTAAACTCTAAACCTAACAAATATCCTAATCCTAACACTAAACCTAACCCGTACCCTAAAACTAACCCCTAACCCTATCCCTAAAGCTTACCCTAACTCTAAACCTAGCCCGAATCCTAACACTAAAACTAACCTGTACCCTAACTCTAAACCTAACCTGTACCCTAACGCTAACCCTAATTCTAACCTGAAACCTTACACTAACCATAACACGCACCCTAACTCTAACCCCTAACGCTAAACCTGACACTGACACTGACCCTGACACTAACGCTAAACCCTAACCGTGACCCTGACTCTGACCCTAACCGTGACCTGACCCTGAACCTGACACTAACCCTTACTCTAAACTCTAAACCTAACAAATATCCTAATCCTAACACTAAACCTAACCCGTACCCTAAAACTAACCCCTAACCCTATCCCTAAAGCTTACCCTAACTCTAAACCTAGCCCGAATCCTAACACTAAAACTAACCTGTACCCTAACTCTAAACCTAACCTGTACCCTAACGCTAACCCTAATTCTAACCTGAAACCTTACACTAACCATAACACGCACCCTAACTCTAACCCCTAACGCTAAACCTGACACTGACACTGACCCTGACACTAACGCTAAACCCTAAAGGTGACCCTGACACTGACCCTAACCGTGACCTGACCCTGACCCTGACACTAACCCTTACTCTAAACTCTAAACCTAACAAATATCCTAATCCTAACACTAAACCTAACCCGTACCCTAAAACTAACCCCTAACCCTATCCCTAAAGCGTACCCTAACTCTAAACCTATCCCGAAACCTAACACTAAAACTCAAACACTGTACCCTAACGCTAACCCTAATTCTAACCTGAAACCTTACACTAACCATAACACGCACCCTAACTCTAACCCCTAACGCTAAACCTGACCCTGACACTGACCCTGACACTAACGCTAAACCCTAACCGTGACCCTGACTCTGACCCTAACCGTGACCTGACCCTGAACCTGACACTAACCCTTACTCTAAACTCTAAACCTAACAAATATCCTAATCCTAACACTAAACCTAACCCGTACCCTAAAACTAACCCCTAACCCTATCCCTAAAGCTTACCCTAACTCTAAACCTAGCCCGAATCCTAACACTAAAACTAACCTGTACCCTAACTCTAAACCTAACCTGTACCCTAACGCTAACCCTAATTCTAACCTGAAACCTTACACTAACCATAACACGCACCCTAACTCTAACCCCTAACGCTAAACCTGACCCTGACACTGACCCTGACACTAACGCTAAACCCTAACCGTGACCCTGACTCTGACCCTAACCGTGACCTGACCCTGAACCTGACACTAACCCTTACTCTAAACTCTAAACCTAACAAATATCCTAATCCTAACACTAAACCTAACCCGTACCCTAAAACTAACCCCTAACCCTATCCCTAAAGCTTACCCTAACTCTAAACCTAGCCCGAATCCTAACACTAAAACTAACCTGTACCCTAACTCTAAACCTAACCTGTACCCTAACGCTAACCCTAATTCTAACCTGAAACCTTACACTAACCATAACACGCACCCTAACTCTAACCCCTAACGCTAAACCTGACACTGACACTGACCCTGACACTAACGCTAAACCCTAAAGGTGACCCTGACACTGACCCTAACCGTGACCTGACCCTGACCCTGACACTAATCCTTACTCTAAACTCTAAACCTAACAAATATCCTAATCCTAACACTAAACCTAACCCGTACCCTAAAACTAACCCCTAACCCTATCCCTAAAGCGTACCCTAACTCTAAACCTATCCCGAAACCTAACACTAAAACTAAACCATGTACCCTAACGCTAACCCTAATTCTAACCTGAAACCTTACACTAACCATAACACGCACCCTAACTCTAACCCCTAACGCTAAACCTGACCCTGACACTGACCCTGACACTAACGCTAAACCCTAACCGTGACCCTGACTCTGACCCTAACCGTGACCTGACCCTGAACCTGACACTAACCCTTACTCTAAACTCTAAACCTAACAAATATCCTAATCCTAACACTAAACCTAACCCGTACCCTAAAACTAACCCCTAACCCTATCCCTAAAGCTTACCCTAACTCTAAACCTAGCCCGAATCCTAACACTAAAACTAACCTGTACCCTAACTCTAAACCTAACCTGTACCCTAACGCTAACCCTAATTCTAACCTGAAACCTTACACTAACCATAACACGCACCCTAACTCTAACCCCTAACGCTAAACCTGACACTGACACTGACCCTGACACTAACGCTAAACCCTAACCGTGACCCTGACTCTGACCCTAACCGTGACCTGACCCTGAACCTGACACTAACCCTTACTCTAAACTCTAAACCTAACAAATATCCTAATCCTAACACTAAACCTAACCCGTACCCTAAAACTAACCCCTAACCCTATCCCTAAAGCTTACCCTAACTCTAAACCTAGCCCGAATCCTAACACTAAAACTAACCTGTACCCTAACTCTAAACCTAACCTGTACCCTAACGCTAACCCTAATTCTAACCTGAAACCTTACACTAACCATAACACGCACCCTAACTCTAACCCCTAACGCTAAACCTGACACTGACACTGACCCTGACACTAACGCTAAACCCTAAACGTGACCCTGACACTGACCCTAACCGTGACCTGACCCTGAACCTGACACTAACCCTTACTCTAAACTCTAAACCTAACAAATATCCTAATCCTAACACTAAACCTAACCCGTACCCTAAAACTAACCCCTAACCCTATCCCTAAAGCGTACCCTAACTCTAAACCTATCCCGAAACCTAACACTAAAACAAACATGTACCCTAACGCTAACCCTAATTCTAACCTGAAACCTTACACTAACCATAACACGCACCCTAACTCTAACCCCTAACGCTAAACCTGACCACTGACACTGACCCTGACACTAACGCTAAACCCTAACCGTGACCCTGACTCTGACCCTAACCGTGACCTGACCCTGAACCTGACACTAACCCTTACTCTAAACTCTAAACCTAACAAATATCCTAATCCTAACACTAAACCTAACCCGTACCCTAAAACTAACCCCTAACCCTATCCCTAAAGCTTACCCTAACTCTAAACCTAGCCCGAATCCTAACACTAAAACTAACCTGTACCCTAACTCTAAACCTAACCTGTACCCTAACGCTAACCCTAATTCTAACCTGAAACCTTACACTAACCATAACACGCACCCTAACTCTAACCCCTAACGCTAAACCTGACCCTGACACTGACCCTGACACTAACGCTAAACCCTAACCGTGACCCTGACTCTGACCCTAACCGTGACCTGACCCTGAACCTGACACTAACCCTTACTCTAAACTCTAAACCTAACAAATATCCTAATCCTAACACTAAACCTAACCCGTACCCTAAAACTAACCCCTAACCCTATCCCTAAAGCTTACCCTAACTCTAAACCTAGCCCGAATCCTAACACTAAAACTAACCTGTACCCTAACTCTAAACCTAACCTGTACCCTAACGCTAACCCTAATTCTAACCTGAAACCTTACACTAACCATAACACGCACCCTAACTCTAACCCCTAACGCTAAACCTGACCCTGACACTGACCCTGACACTAACGCTAAACCCTAACCGTGACCCTGACTCTGACCCTAACCGTGACCTGACCCTGAACCTGACACTAATCCTTACTCTAAACTCTAAACCTAACAAATATCCTAATCCTAACACTAAACCTAACCCGTACCCTAAAACTAACCCCTAACCCTATCCCTAAAGCGTACCCTAACTCTAAACCTAGCCCGAATCCTAACACTAAAACTAACCTGTACCCTAACTCTAAACCTAACCTGTACCCTAACGCTAACCCTAATTCTAACCTGAAACCTTACACTAACCATAACACGCACCCTAACTCCTAACCCCTAACGCTAAACCTGACACTGACACTGACCCTGACACTAACGCTAAACCCTAACCGTGACCCTGACTCTGACCCTAACCGTGACCTGACCCTGAACCTGACACTAACCCTTACTCTAAACTCTAAACCTAACAAATATCCTAATCCTAACACTAAACCTAACCCGTACCCTAAAACTAACCCCTAACCCTATCCCTAAAGCTTACCCTAACTCTAAACCTAGCCCGAATCCTAACACTAAAACTAACCTGTACCCTAACTCTAAACCTAACCTGTACCCTAACGCTAACCCTAATTCTAACCTGAAACCTTACACTAACCATAACACGCACCCTAACTCTAACCCCTAACGCTAAACCTGACCCTGACACTGACCCTGACACTAACGCTAAACCCTAAACGTGACCCTGACTCTGACCCTAACCGTGACCTGACCCTGAACCTGACACTAACCCTTACTCTAAACTCTAAACCTAACAAATATCCTAATCCTAACACTAAACCTAACCCGTACCCTAAAACTAACCCCTAACCCTATCCCTAAAGCGTACCCTAACTCTAAACCTATCCCGAATCCTAACACTAAAACTAACCTGTACCCTAACTCAAACCTAACCTGTACCCTAACGCTAACCCTAATTCTAACCTGAAACCTTACACTAACCATAACACGCACCCTAACTCTAACCCCTAACGCTAAACCTGACACTGACACTGACCCTGACACTAACGCTAAACCCTAAAGGTGACCCTGACACTGACCCTAACCGTGACCTGACCCTGAACCTGACACTAACCCTTACTCTAAACTCTAAACCTAACAAATATCCTAATCCTAACACTAAACCTAACCCGTACCCTAAAACTAACCCCTAACCCTATCCCTAAAGCGTACCCTAACTCTAAACCTATCCCGAATCCTAACACTAAAACAACCACCTAACCTAACCTGTACCCTAACGCTAACCCTAATTCTAACCTGAAACCTTACACTAACCATAACACGCACCTAACTCTAACCCTAACGCTAAACCTGACCTGACACTGACCTGACACTAACGCTAAACCCTAACCGTGACCCTGACTCTGACCCTAACCGTGACCTGACCCTGAACCTGACACTAACCCTTACTCTAAACTCTAAACCTAACAAATATCCTAATCCTAACACTAAACCTAACCCGTACCCTAAAACTAACCCCTAACCCTATCCCTAAAGCGTACCCTAACTCTAAACCTATCCCGAATCCTAACACTAAAACTAACCTGTACCCTAACTCTAAACCTAACCTGTACCCTAACGCTAACCCTAATTCTAACCTGAAACCTTACACTAACCATAACACGCACCCTAACTCTAACCCCTAACGCTAAACCTGACACTGAAGCTGACCCTGACACTAACGCTAAACCCTAAAGGTGACCCTGACACTGACCCTAACCGTGACCTGACCCTGACCCTGACACTAATCCTTACTCTAAACTCTAAACCTAACAAATATCCTAATCCTAACACTAAACCTAACCCGTACCCTAAAACTAACCCCTAACCCTATCCGTAAAGCGTACCCTAAATCTAAACCTATCCCGAATCCTAACACTAAAACTAACCTGTACCCTAACTCTAAACCTAACCTGTACCCTAACGCTAACCCTAATTCTAACCTGAAACCTTACACTAACCATAACACGCACCCTAACTCCTAACCCTAACGCTAAACCTGACCCTGACACTGACCCTGACACTAACGCTAAACCCTAACCGTGACCCTGACTCTGACCCTAACCGTGACCTGACCCTGAACCTGACACTAACCCTTACTCTAAACTCTAAACCTAACAAATATCCTAATCCTAACACTAAACCTAACCCGTACCCTAAAACTAACCTCTAACCCTATCCCTAAAGCTTACTCCTAACTCTAAACCTAGCCCGAATCCTAACACTAAAACTAACCTGTACCCTAACTCTAAACCTAACCTGTACCCTAACGCTAACCCTAATTCTAACCTGAAACCTTACACTAACCATAACACGCACCCTAACTCTAACCCCTAACGCTAAACCTGACACTGACACTGACCCTGACACTAACGCTAAACCCTAACCGTGACCCTGACACTGACCCTAACCGTGACCTGACCCTGACCCTGACACTAACCCTTACTCTAAACTCTAAACCTAACAAATATCCTAATCCTAACACTAAACCTAACCCGTACCCTAAAACTAACCCCTAACCCTATCCCTAAAGCGTACCCTAACTCTAAACCTATCCCGAATCCTAACACTAAAACTAACCTGTACCCTAACTCTAAACCTAACCTGTACCCTAACGCTAACCCTAATTCTAACCTGAAACCTTACACTAACCATAACACGCACCCTAACTCTAACCCCTAACGCTAAACCTGACCCTGACACTGACCCTGACACTAACGCTAAACCCTAACCGTGACCCTGACTCTGACCCTAACCGTGACCTGACCCTGAACCTGACACTAACCCTTACTCTAAACTCTAAACCTAACAAATATCCTAATCCTAACACTAAACCTAACCCGTACCCTAAAACTAACCCCTAACCCTATCCCTAAAGCTTACCCTAACTCTAAACCTAGCCCGAATCCTAACACTAAAACTAACCTGTACCCTAACTCTAAACCTAACCTGTACCCTAACGCTAACCCTAATTCTAACCTGAAACCTTACACTAACCATAACACGCACCCTAACTCTAACCCCTAACGCTAAACCTGACACTGACACTGACCCTGACACTAACGCTAAACCCTAAAGGTGACCCTGACTCTGACCCTAACCGTGACCTGACCCTGACCCTGACACTAACCCTTACTCTAAACTCTAAACCTAACAAATATCCTAATCCTAACACTAAACCTAACCCGTACCCTAAAACTAACCCCTAACCCTATCCCTAAAGCGTACCCTAACTCTAAACCTATCCCGAATCCTAACACTAAAACTAACCTGTACCCTAACCTAAACCTACCTGTACCCTAACGCTAACCCTAATTCTAACCTGAAACCTTACACTAACCATAACACGCACCCTAACTCTAACCCCTAACGCTAAACCTGACCCTGACACTGACCCTGACACTAACGCTAAACCCTAACCGTGACCCTGACTCTGACCCTAACCGTGACCTGACCCTGAACCTGACACTAACCCTTACTCTAAACTCTAAACCTAACAAATATCCTAATCCTAACACTAAACCTAACCCGTACCCTAAAACTAACCCCTAACCCTATCCCTAAAGCGTACCCTAACTCTAAACCTATCCCGAATCCTAACACTAAAACTAACCTGTACCCTAACTCTAAACCTAACCTGTACCCTAACGCTAACCCTAATTCTAACCTGAAACCTTACACTAACCATAACACGCACCCTAACTCTAACCCCTAACGCTAAACCTGACCCTGACACTGACCCTGACACTAACGCTAAACCCTAACCGTGACCCTGACTCTGACCCTAACCGTGACCTGACCCTGAACCTGACACTAACCCTTACTCTAAACTCTAAACCTAACAAATATCCTAATCCTAACACTAAACCTAACCCGTACCCTAAAACTAACCCCTAACCCTATCCCTAAAGCTTACCCTAACTCTAAACCTAGCCCGAATCCTAACACTAAAACTAACCTGTACCCTAACTCTAAACCTAACCTGTACCCTAACGCTAACCCTAATTCTAACCTGAAACCTTACACTAACCATAACACGCACCCTAACTCTAACCCCTAACGCTAAACCTGACACTGACACTGACCCTGACACTAACGCTAAACCCTAACCGTGACCCTGACTCTGACCCTAACCGTGACCTGACCCTGAACCTGACACTAACCCTTACTCTAAACTCTAAACCTAACAAATATCCTAATCCTAACACTAAACCTAACCCGTACCCTAAAACTAACCCCTAACCCTATCCCTAAAGCTTACCCTAACTCTAAACCTAGCCCGAATCCTAACACTAAAACTAACCTGTACCCTAACTCTAAACCTAACCTGTACCCTAACGCTAACCCTAATTCTAACCTGAAACCTTACACTAACCATAACACGCACCCTAACTCTAACCCCTAACGCTAAACCTGACACTGACACTGACCCTGACACTAACGCTAAACCCTAAAGGTGACCCTGACACTGACCCTAACCGTGACCTGACCCTGACCCTGACACTAATCCTTACTCTAAACTCTAAACCTAACAAATATCCTAATCCTAACACTAAACCTAACCCGTACCCTAAAACTAACCCCTAACCCTATCCCTAAAGCGTACCCTAACTCTAAACCTATCCCGAATCCTAACACTAAACTAACGTACCCAACCAAACCTAACTGTACCCTAACGCTAACCCTAATTCTAACCTGAAACCTTACACTAACCATAACACGCACCCTAACTCCTAACCCCTAACGCTAAACCTGACCCTGAC
>NW_026574823.1:0-9795 GCF_905146905.1 Nyctereutes procyonoides | reverse complement strand
GGGAGGAGGGGCAAGATGGCGGAAGAGCAGGGTCCCCAAATCGCCTGTCCCCAACAAATTACCTAGATAACCTTCAAATCATCCTGAAAATCTACGAATTCGGACTGAGATTTAAAGAGAGACCAGCTGGAATGCTACAGTGAGAAGAGTTCGCGCTTCTATCAAGGTAGGAAGACGGGGAAAAAGAAATAAAGGAACAAAAGGCCTCCGAGGGGGAGGGGCTCCGCGAGGAGCCGGGCTGAGGCCGGGGCGAGTGTCCCCAGGACAGTAGAGCCCCGTCCCGGAGGAGCAGAAGCTGCACCAACCTTCCCGGGCGGGCGGAAAGGGGCTCGCAGGGAGTTGGAGCAGGACCCAGGAGGGCGGGGATGCCCTCGGGCTCCCGGGGACACTAACAGACACCTGCGCCCCGGGAGAGTGCGCCGAGCTCCCTAAGGGCTGCAGCGCGCACGGCGGGGCCCGGAGCAGCTCTGGGGGGCTCGGGCGGCGGCTCCGTGGAGGGGGCTGCGGGGCGGGAGCGCGAATCCCACAGCGCAGGCCCCGGAGCACAGGGCGCCGGGACACAGCCCAGGATCCGGCCTCCCCCTGGGACAGGCACAGGCCGGGAGGGCCCAGGACAGCGAGGACGCTCCTGCCCCGAGCTGAGCAGATCAGCGGCCCCGCCCCGGAGCCTCCAGGCCCTGCAGACCGAGAGCTCTGGAGCTACTGCGGGAGCTGACTCCAGGGCTGCAGAGCTCACTGCTGCCACTGCGGTTGTTCCTCCTGGGGCCTGACGGGGTAAACAACCCCCGCTGAGCCCTGCAGCAGGCAGGGGCAGAGCAGCTCCCCCAAGTGCTAACACCTGAAAATCAGCGCAACAGGCCCCTCCCCCAGAAGACCAGCTGGATGGACCAGTTCCAGGGGAAGTCAAGGGACTTAAAGTCTACAGATTCAGAAAATACTCCCCCGTGTTTTTTGTTTTTTTTTTTTCTTTTTTCTTTTCTTTTTGATTTCTGATTGCTTCCCCCACCCCCTTTTTTTTCACCTTTCTTTCTTTTTCTTTCTCTTTTTCTTCTCTTTTTTCCTTTTTCTTTTCTTTTTCTTTTTTCTTTTTCTCTTTTCTTTCCTTCTCTCCCTTTCTCTCCTTTTCCCAATACAACTTGTTTTTGGCCATTCTGCACTGAGCAAAATGACTAGAAGGAAAACCTCACCTCAAAAGAAAGAATCAGAAACAGTCCTCTCTCCCACAGAGTTACAAAATCTGGATTACAATTCAATGTCAGAAAGCCAATTCAGAAGCAGGATCATACAGCTACTGGTGGCTCTAGAAAAAAGCATTAAGGACTCAAGAGACTTCATGACTGCAGAATTTAGATCCAATCAGGCAGAAATTAAAAATCAATTGAATGAGATGCAATCCAAACTAGAAGTCCTAACGACGAGGGTTAACGAGGTAGAAGAACGAGTGAGTGACATAGAAGACAAGTTAATGGCAAAGAGGGAAACTGAGGAAAAAAGAGACAAACAATTAAAGGACCATGAAGACAGATTAAGGGAAATAAATGACAGCCTAAGGAAGAAAAACCTACATTTAATTGGGGTTCCCGAGGGCACCGAAAGGGACAGAGGGCCAGAATATGTATTTGAACAAATCCTAGCTGAAAACTTTCCCAATCTGGGAAGGGAAACAGGCATTCATCCAGGAAATAGAGAGATCCCCCCCTAAAATCAATAAAAACCGTTCAACACCTCGACATCTAATAGTGAAGCTTGCAAATTCCAAAGATAAAGAGAAGATCCTTAAAGCAGCAAGAGACAAGAAGTCCCTGACTTTCATGGGGAGGAATATTAAGGTAACAGCAGACCTCTCCACAGAGACGTGGCAGGCCAGAAAGGGCTGGCACGATATATTCAGGGTCCTAAATGAGAAGAACATGCAGCCAAGAATACTTTATCCAGCAAGGCTCTCATTCAAAATGGAAGGAGAGATAAAGAGCTTCCAAGACAGGCAGGAACTGAAAGAATATGTGACCTCCAAACCAGCTCTGCAAGAAATTTTAAGGGGGACTCTTAAAATTCCCCTTTAAGAAGAACTTCAGTGGAACTAGCCACAAAAAACAAGGACTGAATAGATATCATGATGACACTAGACTCATATCTGTCAATAGTAACTCTGAACGTGAACGGGCTTAATGACCCCATCAAAAGGCGCAGGGTTTCAGACTGGATAAAAAAGCAGGACCCATCTATTTGCTGTCTACAAGAGACTCATTTTAGACAGAAGGACACCTACAACCTGAAAATAAAAGGTTGGAGAACAATTTACCATTCAAATGGTTCTCAAAAGAAAGCAGGGGTAGCCATCCTTATATCAGATAAACTAAAATTTACCCCGAAGACAGTAGTGAGAGATGAAGAGGGACACTATATCATACTTAAAGGATCTATCCAACAAGAGGACTTAACAATCCTCAATATATATGCCCCGAATGTGGGAGCTGCCAAATACTTAAACGAATTATTAACCAAAGTGAAGAAATACTTAGATAATAATACACTTATACTTGGTGACTTCAATCTAGCTCTTTCTACCCTCAATAGGTCTTCTAAGCATAACATCTCCAAAGAAACGGGAGCTTTAAATGATACACTGGACCAGATGGATTTCACAGATATCTACAGAACTTTACATCCAAACTCAACTGAATACACATTCTTCTCAAGTGCACATGGAACTTTTTCCAGAATAGACCACATACTGGGTCACAAATCGGGTCTGAACCGATACCAAAAGATTGGGATCGTCCCCTGCATATTCTCAGACCATAACGCCTTGAAATTAGAACTCAATCACAAGAAGAAGTTTGGAAGGACATCAAACACGTGGAGGTTAAGGACCATCCTGCTAAAAGATAAAAGGGTCAACCAGGAAATTAAGGAAGAATTAAAAAGATTCATGGAAACTAATGAGAATGAAGATACAACTGTTCAAAATCTTTGGGATGCAGCAAAAGCAGTCCTGAGGGAGAAATACATCGCAATACAAGCATCCATCCAAAAACTGGAAAGAACTCAAATACAAAAGCTAACCTTACACATAAAGGAGCTAGAGAAGTAGCAGCAAATCGACCCGACGCCCAGCAGAAGAAGAGAGTTAATTAAAATTCGAGCAGAACTCAACAAAATTGAGACCAGAAGAACTGTGGAACAGATCAATAGAACCAGGAGTTGGTTCTTTGAAAGAATTAATAAGATAGATAAACCATTAGCCAACCTTATTAAAAAGAAGAGATAGAAGACTCAAATTAATAAAATCATGAATGAGAAAGGAGAGATCACTACCAACACCAAGGAAATACAAACGATTTTAAAAACATTATGAACAGCTCTACGCCAATAAATTAGGCAATCTAGAAGAAATGGACGCATTCCTGGAAAGCCACAAACTACCAAAACTGGAGCAGGAAGAAATAGAAAACCTGAACAGGCCAATAACTAGGGAGGAAATTGAAGAAGTCATCAAAAACCTCCCAAGACACAAGAGTCCAGGGCCAGATGGCTTCCCAGGGGAATTCTATCAAATGTTTAAAGAAGAAATCATACCTATTCTACTAAAGCTGTTTGGAAAGATAGAAAGAGATGGAGTACTTCCAAATTCATTCTATGAGGCCAGCATCACCTTAATTCCAAAACCAGACAAAGACCCCACCAAAAAGGAGAATTACAGACCAATATCCCTGATGAACATGGATGCAAAAATTCTCAACAAGATACTAGCCAATAGGATCCAACAACACATTAAGAAAATTATTCACCATGACCAAGTAGGATTTATCCCCGGGACACAAGGCTGGTTCAACACTCGTAAAACAATCAATGTGATTCATCATATCAGCAAGAGAAAAACCAAGAACCATATGATCTTCTCATTAGATGCAGAGAAAGCATTTGACAAAACACAGCGTCCATTCCTGATCAAAACTCTTCAGAGTGTAGGGATAGAGGGAACTTTCCTTGACATCTTAAAAGCCATCTACGAAAAGCCCACAGCAAATATCATTTTTTCCCTCTTCGCCGATGACATGATACTCTACATAGAAAACGCAAAAGCCTCCACCCCAAGATTGCTAGAACTCATACAGCAATTTGGTAGCGTGGCAGGATACAAAATCAATGCCCAGAAATCAATGGCATTCCTATACACTAAAAATGAGACTGAAGAAAGAGAAATTAAGGAGTCAATCCCATTTACAATTGCACCTAAAAGCATAAGATACCTAGGAATAAACCTAACCAAAGAGGTAAAGGATCTATACCCTAAAAACTATAGAACACTTCTGAAAGAAATTGAGGAAGACAAAAAGAGATGGAATGATATTCCATGCTCCTGGATTGGCAGAATTAATATTGTGAAAATGTCAATGTTACCCAGGACAATTTACACGTTCAATGCAATCCCTATCAAAATACCATGGACTTTCTTCAGAGACTTAGAACAAATTATTTTAAGATTTGTGTGGAATCAGAAAAGACCCCGAATAGCCAGGGGAATTTTAAAAAAGAAAACCATATCTGGGGGCATCACAATGCCAGATTTCAGGTTGTACTACAAAGCTGTGGTCATCAAGACAGTGTGGTACTGGCACAAAAACAGACACATAGACCAATGGAACAGAATAGAGAACCCAGAAATGGGCCCTCAATTCTATGGTCAACTAATATTCGATAAAGGAGGAAAGACGATCCACTGGAAGAAAGACAGTCTCTTCAATAAATGGTGCTGGGAAAATTGGACATCCACATGCAGAAGAATGAAACTAGACCACTCTCTTGCACCATACACAAAGATAAACTCAAAATGGATGAAAGATCTAAATGTGAGACAAGACTCCATCAAAATCCTAGAGGAGAACACAGGCAACACCCTTTTTGAACTTGGCCACAGTAACTTCTTGCAAGATACATCCACGAAGGCAAAAGAAACAGAAGCAAAAATGAACTATTGGGACTTCATCAAGATAAGAAGCTTTTGCACAGCAAAGGATACAGTCAACAAAACTAAAAGACAACCTACAGAATGGGAGAAGATATTTGCAAGTGACCTATCAGATAAAGGGCTAGTTTCCAAGATCTATAAAGAACTTATTAAACTCAACACCAAAGAAACAAACAATCCAATCATGAAATGGGCAAAAGACATGAAGAGAAATCTCACAGAGGAAGACATAGACATGGCCAACATGCACATGAGAAAATGCTCTGCATCACTTGCCATCAGGGAAATCCAAATCAAAACCACAATGAGATACCACCTCACACCAGTGAGAATGGGGAAAATTAACAAGGCAGGAAACCACAAATGTTGGAGAGGATGCGGAGAAAAGGGAACCCTCTTACACTGTTGGTGGGAATGTGAACTGGTGCAGCCACTCTGGAAAACTGTGTGGAGGTTCCTCAAAGAATTAAAAATAGACCTGCCCTACGACCCAGCAATTGCACTGTTAGGGATTTACCCCAAAGATTCAGATGCAATGAAACGCTGGGACACCTGCACCCCGATGTTTCTAGCAGCCATGTCCACAATAGCCAAACTGTGGAAGGAGCCTCGGTGCCCATCGAAAGATGAATGGATAAAGAAGATGTGGTTTATGTATACAATGGAATATTCCTCAGCCATTAGAAACGACAAATACCCACCATTTGCTTCAACGTGGATGGAACTGGAGGGTATTATGCTGAGTGAAGTAAGTCAATCGGAGAAGGACAAACAGTGTATGTTCTCATTCATTTGGGGAATATGAATAATAGTGAAGGGGAATATAAGGGAAGGGAGAAGAAATGTGTGGGAAATATCAGAAAGGGAGACAGAACATAAAGACTCCTAACTCTGGGAAACGAACTAGGGATGGTGGAAGGGGAGGAGGGTGGGGGGTGGGGGTGAATGGGTGACGGGCACTGAGGGGGACACTTGACGGGATGAGCACTGGGTGTTATTCTGTATGTTGGTAAATTGAACACCAATAAAAATTAATTTATTAAAAAAAAAGCAGCAAAAGAGAAAAACACAAGGGAAACTGCATGAGGCGATCAGCTGTTTTTTCAGCAGGAACTTTGCAGACCAGCAGAATGGCATAATATGGTCAGAGGGCTAAAAGATAAAAACCTACAACAAAGAACACTTTACCCAACAAGGTTATCATTCAGAATTGAAGAAGAGATAAAAAAAAAAAAAAGTTTCCCAGGCAAACAAAAGTTAAAGGAGCTCTTCACCACTAAACCAGCCTTACAAGAAATGTTAAAGGTACTTTCTTAGTGGGAAGGAAAAGGCCAAAACTAGAAGAAAATAAAAAAGGAAAAAATTTCACTTGTAAAAGCAAATATGTAAGACATTGGTGAATCACCTATAACTGTACTGTGAAGGTTAAAGTATAAAAGTAGTAAAATCAATTTTATCTAAAAAACTAGCTCAGGGATCCACAAAAAGATGCAAAATATGACATCATATATAAAATGTGGGGTAGGGGAGTAAAAAATTGTGCTTTTAGAATGTGTTCAAAATTAAGAGACCATCAACCTAATTGAGTACCATATACTTAGCATGCTATATATGAACCTCATGATAACCACAATCAAAAACCTGTAATAGATGAATGAATGAATGAATGAATGAATCCAAACATAACAACACAAAAGAAAATCATCAATCAAAAGGGAAGGGAGCAAGAGAAAAAGAAAGGTGCAAAGAACTACAAAAACACCCTGAAAACAATTAACAAAATAGCAATAAGTACATATCTATCAAAATTGCTTTAAATGTAAATGGTCGAGGGGAGGGGCAAGATGGCGGAAGAGCAGGGTCCCCGAGTCACCTGTCCCCACCAAGTTACCTAGATAACCTTCAAATCATCCTGAAAATCTACGAATTCGGCCTGAGATGTAAAGAGAGACCAGCTGGAACGCTACAGTGAGAAGAGTTCGCGCTTCTATCAAGGTAGGAAGACGGGGAAAAAGAAATAAAGGAACAAAAGGCCTCCGAGGGGGAGGGGCTCCGCGAGGAGCCGGGCTGAGGCCGGGGCGAGTGTCCCCAGGACAGGAGAGCCCCGTCCCGGAGGAGCAGGAGCTGCACCAACCTTCCCGGGCGGGCGGAAAGGGGCTCGCAGGGAGTTGGAGCAGGACCCAGGAGGGCGGGGATGCCCTCGGGCTCCCGGGGACACTAACAGACACCTGCGAGCGCAGGAGAGTGCTCCGAGCTCCCTAAGGGCTGCAGCGCGCACGGAGGGACCGACCGGAGCAGCTCGGAGGGGCTCGGGCGGCGGCTCCGCGGAGGGGGCTGCGGGGCGGGAGCGCGAATCCCACAGCGCAGGCCCCGGAGCACAGGGCGCCGGGACACAGCCCAGGATCCGGCCTCCCCCGGGACAGGCAGAGGCCGGGAGGGCCCGAGACAGCGAGGACGCTCCTGCCTCGAGCTGAGCAGATCAGCGGCCCCGCCCTGGAGCCTCCAGGCCCTGCCGACGGAGAGCCGAGAGCCCCGAGCCCCGTAGTTCCTGCGGAGGCTGAATCCAGGCTTCCAGAGTTGCCATAGCAACTGCGGCTGTTCCTCCTGGGGCCCCACGGGGTAAACAACCCCCGCTGAGCCCTGCAGCAGGCAGGGGCAGAGCAGCTCCCCCAAGTGCTAACACCTGAGAATCAGCACAGCAGGCCCCTCCCCCAGAAGACCCGCTGGACGGACCAGTGATACTCCCCCGTGTTCCAATACAACTTGTTTCTGGCCACTCTGCACTGAGCAAAATGACTAGAAGGAAAACCTCAACTCAAAAGAAAGAATCAGAAACAGCCCTCGCTCCCACAGAGTTACAAAATCTGGATTACAATTCAATGTCAGAAAGCCAATTCAGAAGCACCATTATACAGCTACTGGTGGCTCTAGAAAAAAGCATTAAGGCCTCACGAGACTTCATGACTGCAGAATTTAGATCCAATCAGGCAGAAATTAAAAATCAATTGAATGAGATGCAATCCAAACTAGAAGTCCTAACGACGAGGGTTAACGAGGTGGAAGAACGAGTGAGTGACATAGAAGACAAGTTAATGGCAAAGAGGGAAACTGAGGAAAAAAGAGACAATCAATTAAGGGACAATGAAGACAGATTAAGGCAAATAAATGACACTCTAAGGAAGAAAAACCTACGTTTAATTGGGGTTCCCGAGGGCGCCGAAAGGGACAGAGGGCCAGAATATGTATTTGAACAAATCCTAGCTGAAAACTTTCCCAATCTGGGAAGGGAAACAGGCATTGAGATCCAGGAAATAGAGAGATCCCCCCCTAAAATCAATAAAAACCGTTCAACACCTCGACATTTAATAGTGAAGCTTGCAAATTCCAAAGATAAAGAGAAGATCCTTAAAGCAGCAAGAGACAAGAAGTCCCTGACTTTCATGGGGAGGAATATTAGGGTAACAGCAGACCTCTCCACAGAGACGTGGCAGGCCAGAAAGGGCTGGCAGGATATATTCAGGGTCCTAAATGAGAAGAACATGCAACCAAGAATACTTTATCCAGCAAGGCTCTCATTCAAAATGGAAGGAGAGATAAAGAGCTTCCAAGACAGGCAGGAACTGAAAGAATATGTGACCTCCAAACCAGCTCTGCAAGAAATTTTAAGGGGGACTCTTAAAACTCCCCTTTAAGAAGAAGTTCAAGTAACTCTGAACGTGAATGGGCTTAATGACCCCATCAAAAGGCGCAGAGTTTCAGACTGGATAAAAAAATAGGACCCATCTATTTGCTGTCTACAAGAGACTCATTTTAGACAGAAGGACACCTACAACCTGAAAATAAAAGGTTGGAGAACCATTTACCATTCAAATGGTTCTCAAAATATACCCTAAAAACTACAGAACACTTCTGAAAGAAATTGAGGAAGACACAAAGAGATGGAAAAATATTCCATGCTCATGGATTAGCAGAATTAATATTGTGAAAATGTCAATGTTACCCAGGGCAATTTACACGTTCAATGCAATCCCTATCAAAATACCATGGACTTTCTTCAGAGACTTAGAACAAATTATTTTAAGATTTGTGTGGAATCAGAAAAGACCCCAAACAGCCAGGGGAATTTTAAAAAAAGAAAACCGTATCTGGGGGCATCACAATGCCAGATTTCAGGTTGTACTACAAAGCTGTGTACATCAAGACAGTGTGGTACTGGCACAAAAACAGACACATAGATCAATGGAACAGAATAGAGAACCCAGAAGTGGACCCTGAACTTTATGCTCAACTAATATACGATAAAAGAGGAAAGACGATCCACTAGAAGAAAGACAGTCTCTTCAATAAATGGTGCTGGGAAAATTGGACATCCACATGCAGAAGAATGAAACTGGACCACTCTCTTGCACCATACACAAAGATAAACTCAAAATAGATGAAAGATCTAAATGTGAGACAAGATTCCATCAAAATCCCAGAGAAGAACTCAGGCAACACCCTTTTTGAACTTGGCCACAGTAACCGGAGAAGGACAAACAGTGTATGTTCTCATTCATTTGGGGAATATGAATAATAGCGAAAGGGAATATAAGGGAAGGGAGAAGAAATGTGTGAGAAATATCAGAAAGGGAGACAGAACATAAAGACTTCTAACTCTGGGAAATGAACTAGGGGTGGTGGAGGGGGAGGAGGGTGGGGGGTGGGGGTGAATGGGTGACGGGCACTGAGGGGTACACTTGACGGGATGAGCACTGGGTGTTATTCTGTATGTTGGTAAATTGAACACCAATAAAAATTAATTTATAAAAAAAAAAAAATAAAAT
>NW_026574822.1:0-9678 GCF_905146905.1 Nyctereutes procyonoides | reverse complement strand
TTTTTCTTTTTTTTTTTTTTGCTTGTTTTATTTTTTTTATTTTTTTTATAAATTAATTTTTATTGGTGTTCAATTTACCAACATACAGAATAACACCCAGTGCTCATCCCGTCAAGTGTCCCCCTCCGTGCCCGTCACCCATTCACCCCCACCCCCCGCCCTCCTCCCCTTCCACCACCCCTAGTTCATTTCCCAGAGTTAGAAGTCTTTATGTTCTGTGTCCCTTTCTGATATCTCCCACACATTTCTTCTCCCTTCCCTTATATTCCCCTTCACTATTATTCATATTCCCCAAATGAGTGAGAACATACACTGTTTGTCCTTCTCCGATTGACTTACTTCACTCAGCATAATACCCTCCAGTTCCATCCACGTTGAAGCAAATGGTGGGTATTTGTCGTTTCTAATGGCTGAGTAATATTCCATTGTATACATAAACCACATCTTCTTTATCCATTCATCTTTCGATGGGCACCGAGGCTCCTTCCACAGTTTGGCTATTGTGGAATGGCTGCTAGAAACATCGGGGTGCAGGTGCCCCGGCGTTTCATTGCATCTGAATCTTCGGGGTAAATCCCTAACAGTGCAATTGCTGGGTCGTAGGGCAGGTCTATTTTTAATTCTTTGAGGAACCTCCACACAGTTTTCCAGAGTGGCTGCACCAGTTCACATTCCCACCAACAGTGTAAGAGGGTTCCCTTTTCTCCACATCCTCTCCAACATTTGTTGTTTCCTGCCTTATTAATTTTCCCCATTCTCACTGGTGTGAGGTGGTATCTCATTGTGGTTTTGATTTGTATTTCCCTGATGGCAAGTGATGCAGAGCATTTTCTCATGTGCATGTTGGCCATGTCTATGTCTTCCTCTGTGAGATTTCTCTTCATGTCTTTTGCCCATTTCATGATTGGATTGTTTGTTTCTTTGGTGTTGAGTTTAATAAGTTCTTTATAGATTTTGGAAACTAGCCCTTTATCTGATATGTTATTTGCAAATATCTTCTCCCATTCTGTAGGTTGTCTTTGAGTTTTGTTGACTGTATCCTTTGCTGTGCAAAAGCTTCTTATCTTGATGCAGTTCCAATAGTTCATTTTTGCTTTTGTTTCTTTTGTTTTCGTGGATGTATCTTGCAAGAAGTTACTGTGGCCAAGTTCAAAAAGGGTGTTGCCTGTGTTCTCCTCTAGGATTTTGATGGAGTCTTGTCTCACATTTAAATCTTTCATCCATTTTGAGTTTATCTTTGTATATGGTGCAAGAGAGTGGTCTAGTTTCATTCTTCTGCATGTGGATGACCAATTTTCCCAGCACCATTTATTGAAGAGACTGTCTTTCTTCCAGTGGATCGTCTTTCCTCCTTTGTCGAATATTAGTTGACCATAAAGTTCAGGGTCCACTTCTGGGTTCTCTATTCTGTTCCATTGATCTATGTGTCTGTTTTTGTGCCAGTACCACACTGTCTTGATGACCACAGCTTTGTAGTACAACCTGAAATCTGGCATTGTGATGCCCCCAGCTATGGTTTTCTTTTTTAAAATTCCCCTGGCTATTCGAGGTCTTTTCTGATTCCACACAAATCTTAAAATGATTTGTTCTAAGTCTCTGAAGAAAGTCCATGGTATTTTGATAGGGATCGCATTAAACGTGTAGATTGCCCTGGGTAACATTGACATTTTCACAATATTAATTCTGCCAATCCATGAGCATGGAATATTTTTCCATCTCTTTGTGTCTTCCTCAATTTCTTTCAGAAGTGTTCTATAGTTTTTAGGGTATAGATACTTTACCTCTTTGGTTAGGTTTATTCCTAGGTATCTTATGCTTTTGGGTGCAATTGTAAATGGGATTGACTCCTTAATTTCTCTTTCTTCAGTCTCATTGTTAGTGTATAGGAATGCCATTGATTTCTGGGCATTGATTTTGTATCCTGCCACGCTACCAAATTGCTGTATGAGTTCTAGCAATCTTGGGGTGGAGGCTTTTGGGTTTTCTATGTAGAGTATCATGTCATCGGCGAAGAGGGAGAGTTTGACTTCTTCTTTGCCAATTTGAATGCCTTTAATGTCTTTTTGTTGTCTGATTGCTGAGGCTAGGACTTCCAATACTATGTTGAATAGCAGTGGTGAGAGTGGACATCCCTGTCTGGTTCCTGATCTTAGGGGAAAGGCTCCCAGTGCTTCCCCATTGAGAATGATATTTGCTGTGGGCTTTTCGTAGATGGCTTTTAAGATATCGAGGAAAGTTCCCTCTATCCCTACACTCTGAAGAGTTTTAATCAGGAATGGATGCTGTATTTTGTCAAATGCTTTCTCTGCATCTAATGAGAGGATCATATGGTTCTTGGATTTTCTCTTGCTGATATGATGAATCACATTGATTGTTTTACGAGTGTTGAACCAGCCTTGCATCCCGGGGATAAATCCTACTTGGTCATGGTGAATAATTTTCTTAATGTGTTGTTGGATCCTATTGGCTAGTATCTTGTTGAGAATTTTTGCATCCATGTTCATCAGGGATATTGGTCTGTAATTCTCCTTTTTGGTGGGGTCTTTGTCTGGTTTTGGAATTAAGGTGATGCTGGCCTCATAGAATGAGTTTGGAAGTACTCCATCTCTTTCTATCTTTCCAAACAGCTTTAGTAGAATAGGTATGATTTCTTCTTTAAACGTTTGATAGAATTCCCCTGGGAAGCCATCTGGCCCTGGACTCTTGTGTCTTGGGAGGTTTTTGATGACTGCTTCAATTTCCTCCCTGGTTATTGGCCTGTTCAGGTTTTCTATTTCTTCCTGCTCCAGTTTTGGTAGTTTGTGGCTTTCCAGGAATGCGTCCATTTCTTCTAGATTGCCTAATTTATTGGCGTAGAGCTGTTCATAATATGTTTTTAAAATCGTTTGTATTTCCTTGGTGTTGGTAGTGATCTCTCCTTTCTCATTCATGATTTTATTAATTTGAGTCTTCTCTCTCTTCTTTTTAATAAGGTTGGCTAATGGTTTATCTATCTTATTAATTCTTTCAAAGAACCAACTCCTGGTTCTATTGATCTGTTCCACAGTTCTTCTGGTCTCAATTTCGTTGAGTTCTGCTCGAATTTTAATTAACTCTCTTCTTCTGCTGGGCGTCGGGTCGATTTGCTGCTGCTTCTCTAGCTCCTTTATGTGTAAGGTTAGCTTTTGTATTTGAGTTCTTTCCAGTTTTTGAATGGATGCTTGTATTGCGATGTATTTCCCCCTCAGGACTGCTTTTGCTGCATCCCAAAGATTTTGAACAGTTGTATCTTCATTCTCATTAGTTTCCATGAATCTTTTTAATTCTTCCTTAATTTCCTGGTTGACCCTTTTATCTTTTAGCAGGATGGTCCTTAACCTCCACGTGTTTGAGGTCCTTCCAAACTTCTTCTTGTGATTGAGTTCTAATTTCAAGGCGTTATGGTCTGAGAATATGCAGGGGACGATCCCAATCTTTTGGTATCGGTTCAGACCCGATTTGTGACCCAGTATGTGGTCTATTCTGGAAAAAGTTCCATGTGCACTTGAGAAGAATGTGTATTCAGTTGAGTTTGGATGTAAAGTTCTGTAGATATCTGTGAAATCTATCTGGTCCAGTGTATCATTTAAAGCTCTCGTTTCTTTGGAGATGTTGTGTTTAGAAGACCTATCAAGGGTAGAGAGAGCTAGATTGAAGTCACCAAGTATAAGTGTATTATTATCTAAGTATTTCTTTACTTTGGTTAATAATTCGTTTAAGTATTTGGCAGCTCCCACATTCGGGGCATATATATTGAGGATTGTTAAATCCTCTTGTTGGATAGATCCTTTAAGTATGATATAGTGTCCCTCTTTGTCTCTCACTACTGTCTTCAGAGTGAATTTTAGTTTATCTGATATAAGGATGGCTACCCCTGCTTTCTTTTGAGAACGATTTGAATGGTAAATGGTTCTCCAACCTTTTATTTTCAGGTTGTAGGTGTCTTTCTGTCTAAAATGAGTCTCTTGTAGACAGCAAATAGATGGGTCCTGTTTTTTTATCCAGTCTGAAACCCTGCGCCTTTTGATGGGGTCATTAAGCCCACTCACGTTCAGAGTGACTATTGAGAGATATAAGTTTAGTGTCACCATGATATCTCTTCAGTCCTTGTTTTTGTGGATTGTTCCACTGAACTTCTTCTTAAAGGGGAATTTTAAGAGTCCCCCTTAAAATTTCTTGCAGAGCTGGTTTGGAGGTCACATATTCTTTCAGTTCCTGCCTGTCTTGGAAGCTCTTTATCTCTCCTTCCATTTTGAATGAGAGCCTTGCTGGATAAAGTATTCTTGGTTGCATGTTCTTCTCATTTAGGACCCTGAATATATCCTGCCAGCCCTTTCTGGCCTGCCACGTCTCTGTGGAGAGGTCTGCTGTTACCCTAATATTCCTCCCCATGAAAGTCAGGGACTTCTTGTCTCTTGCTGCTTTAAGGATCTTCTGTTTATCTTTGGAATTTGCAAGCTTCACTATTAGATGTCGAGGTGTTGAACGGTTTTTATTGATTTTAGGGGGGGATCTCTCTATTTCCTGGATCTGAATGCCTGTTTCCCTTCCCAGATTGGGAAAGTTTTCAGCTAGGATTTGTTCAAATACATATTCTGGCCCTCTGGCCCTTTCGGCGCCCTCGGGAACCCCAATTAAACGTAGGTTTTTCTTCCTTAGACTGTCATTTATTTCCCTTAATCTGTCTTCATGGTTCTTTAATTGTTTATCTCTTTTTTCCTCAGTTTCCCTCTTTGCCATTAACTTGTCTTCTATGTCACTCACTCGTTCTTCCACCTCGTTAACCCTCGTCGTTAGGACTTCTAGTTTGGATTGCATCTCATTCAGTTGATTTTTAATTTCTGCCTGATTGGATCTAAATTCTGCAGTCATGAAGTCTCGTGAGTCCTTAATGCTTTTTTCTAGAGCCACCAGGAGCTGTATAATAGTGCTTCTGAATTGGCTTTCTGACATTGAATTGTAATCCACATTTTGTAACTCTGTGGGAGAGAGGGCTGTTTCTGATTCTTTCTTTTGAGGTGAGGTTTTCCTTCTAGTCATTTTGCTCAGTGCGGAGTGGCCAAAAACAAGTTGTATTGGGAAAAGGAGAGAAAGAGAGAGAAGGAAAGAAAAGAGAAAAAGAAAAAAGAAAAAGAAAAGAAAAAGGAAAGAAGAGAAGAAAAAGGGAAAGAAAAAGAAAGAAAGGTGAAAAAAAAGGGGGTGGGGGAAGCAATCAGAAATCAAAAAGAAAAGAAAAGAAAAAAGAAAAGAAAAAAAAAAAACACGGGGGAGTATTTCTGTAGACTTTAAGTCCCTTGACTTCCCCTGGAACTGGTCCGTCCAGCTGGTCTTCTGAGGGAGGGGCCTGTTGTGCTGATTTTCAGGTGTTAGCACTTGGGGGAGCTGCTCTGCCCCTGCCTGCTGCCGGGCTCAGCGGGGGTTGTTTACCCCGCCAGGCCCCAGGAGGAACAGCCGCAGTGGTTACGGCAGCTCTGGAAGCCTGGATTCAGCCTCCGCAATAACTACGGGGTTCTCCGTCTGCAGGGCCTGGGGGCTCCAGGGCGGGGCCGCTGATCTGCTCAGCTCGGGGCAGGAGCGTCC
Source organism: Nyctereutes procyonoides (assembly GCF_905146905.1). NCBI lineage: Eukaryota > Metazoa > Chordata > Mammalia > Carnivora > Canidae > Nyctereutes > Nyctereutes procyonoides. Next base: position 4,080 of record NW_026574822.1, on the reverse strand, counting down.
TCGCTGTCCTGGGCCCTCCCGGCCTCTGCCTGTCCCGGGGGAGGCCGGATCCTGGGCTGTGTCCTGGCGCCCTGTGCTCCGGGGCCTGCGCTGTTGGATTCGCGCTCCCGCCCCGCAGCCCCCTCCGCGGAGCCGCCGCCCGAGCCCCTCCGAGCTGCTCCGGTCCCGCCGTGCGCGCTGCAGCCCTTAGGGAGCTCGGCGCACTCTCCTGCGCTCGCAGGTGTCTGTTAGTGTCCCCGGGAGCCCGAGGGCATCCCCGCCCTCCGGGGTCCTGCTCCAACTCCCTGCGAGCCCCTTTCCGCCCGGGAAGGTTGGTGCAGCTCCTGCTCCTCCGGGACGGGGCTCTCCTGTCCTGGGGACACTCGCCCCGGCCTCAGCCCAGCTCCTCCGGGGCCCCTCCCCCTCGGAGGCCTTTTGTTCCTTTATTTCTTTTTCCCCGTCTTCCTACCTTGATAGAAGCGCGAACTCCTCTCACTGTAGCGTTCCAGCTGGTCTCTCTTTACATCTCAGGCCGAATTTGTAGATTTTCAGGATGGTTTGAAGGTTATCTAGGTAATTTGTTGGGGACAGGTGATTTGGGGACCCTACTCTTCCGCCATCTTGCCCCTCCTCCCAGATCTCATTTTTCATTCATAACTGTTCTCATCATTATCCTTCTCTCTCATTGTTAGTGGTAGAAGTAATATTAGACTTGAGGGATGGGAGTTTGGTTCCTAGAGGCAGCAAGAAACTTGAGCAGAAGTATATTGGAGAAGACAGGAATTCTGAGACAAACTTTGTTGTGTGAAATTACCCATAACTTTAACTGAGTAGATTCTCAGTAGGATTTTTCCCAAAGGCACATTACTTAAAAGAAGGAGCAATTCTGTTCAGGTAACTTTTGTGCATTACATGGTGAAGCAGTGACTTCTCCTAAGTTCAACTTTTATATCCTTGTCAGATATTTAGAAATAAGAAGAGGCATTTAAAGATTATTGAAATGATTGGGTTCATTATATTGTTGTTATTTTTCTGATAATTGTCAAACATAGTCTACTCTTGTCTACTCCAGAAGCCTTATTTTGAGAATAAGCTATACCATTTTGAGTGTACTGGGAGAAAAAGACAAGCAAAAGATCATGCAAAAATCAATAGTTCTTTCTCTGTGTCATCTTATTTATGAGAGGGATGTACGAGAGAGGTCAACCAAAGCAGAAGTAGGATCAATAGGTTTGCAAATTTTAATTGGGTCTTCTTTGATTACTGCAAAAGAATCCTGTGTGTCCAGTTCTTTTGAAGTTAAATGAATAAACTGCATAGTTTTAAGAGGGCAGTAACTTATCTTTCCCTCGAACTGCTTTCCCTCAAGATTTTTTTTTATGTATTGAGTTTAATAATGTGTAGAATTATTTCGAACTGGAGTAAACTTCTATGCATTCAATTAGTCCTCTTTTCTCTTTAGAAGAAAAGCAAATGAGCAGATTCCTTTATTAAAGACAGCTAATACAATCTTATTAACATTTTCTTTATTTTTGCTATATTTTGTGCTATTTTATATCAGTACTGCCCTGTGCCTTTTTAAAAATATTTTCTCCTTTTTTCCTTTAAGATTTGCTTATTTATTCATGAGAAACACACACACACAGAGAGAGAGACACGGGCAGAGGGAGAAGAAGACTCCCCATGGGGAGCCCAATATGGGACTCAATCCTGGATATGGGGATCACGTGCTGAGCTGAAGGCAAACGCTCAACGACTGAGCAACCCAGGTGTCCCTATCCTGTGCCTTTAAATATATTTATTTTATTCACTGAGATCCAGCTCCTTTGACCTTTAGTGAAGTCCAAAATATTGATTTAGGGAGAGTTTAGGAGGTTTTGGTTAGGAAATTCTGAGGTTGAATAAGGAACTAGCATTTTTTCAAGCAACTATATTGACCAGAATTTTCTTAGATTCTTTATATACATTATCTCAACTGATTTTCAAAAAAAATAAATAAATAAAACAAAAAACAAAAACAAAAGAAAACCAAAACAAAACAAAACCTCCATAGGAAGTCTTTATCTTTATTTGTAGGTATTTTTAAAAGGTCAGGTCACAGGTATAAGCAGCTGTGTTGGCATTTGATTACCCGTGGGTGATAATAAGGCCAATGGTTTTCCCATTTTAGTACAATATCTAAAATTTTACTTAATATGTTAATAAGTTTGGTATGAAAATGGGTTTCCATATTTTGATAAGATTATGTTGGAATAATCAAAGTCATAGAAGATTCTTTACTGCTGGCCTTCTCAGGGCATTTACTATACTTAACATCAAAGCAAGTGTATTGTCAGAGTCCAGGTGTGCACTATTTCCAAATTTATTTGACCCCAGATATCCAAGTGGGAGCTTTTTAGAGGTTGTCCTTCCTACTATACTTCAGAAAATATATGGGGGAAATTATTTAAGGAAACCTATCATTGTCATGATTATGCTCCTTCAGTAATGGTAAATGTTCTCAATAGACATTGAAGCAATGAAAGTTTTCTGAATGATTGTTTAGTCCCCACCCGCAAATCTCATGTATTGTGCATTTATGACTATGATCTTGTGTCATGGAACAATCCTCCCAAAAGATTTATTTACATGCTAGGAGGAAAAGTTGTAAAAACCTGACTATTTTCTTCTTAGATATTATGAGCTGTGTTTGACAGAGTTGGTCAAAAAAGAAAGTTATAATTCTGAAAATTAGTGAACAAGGTCATGATATTGTGTTTTAACTTAAACTAGGGTAACAAAATCTAACTAAATGTCATTGATCTTACTAACCTGTTGTTCCAAAATAAAGCTGTAATTTAAAAATTCAAATTATACAAGTCCAAACCCAAATAAGAAATAATCTTAAAAAATGTCTCCACTCATTTTCCTCTATGGTATTGTCTCATGTGTGCTCAGAAATGTATCTTTCATAAGTTTTTCCACTAATACTGGGTTACTCTGCAACCCCACTACTGCCTCTGCTGGTGATTTCTCATGATGCTGCTTCTCTGCAGGGCACAGATGTCCTGTAGAAATCACTGATGTTCCACACTTCCTCAGATTCTCTTACAGATCTCCTCTCTGGATAACTCTCAGGCAAGCTATGGTACAAGACAGCTGAATTCTAGCCAACAATTGCTTGATCATTTCCACATTTAAAAATCAGGGCAAGTCAAGCCCTGGAGAAGGGAATATATTCCCTTTTTGCTAAGTGACCATTGCCCGCAATCCTCATTTTCTACCTTCCCCGTCCTTTTTCCAAGTTGATTAACAATGAAAATAGTTCTTCATTTAAGGCATAGGATGTAGTCTGACTCTATGAACTTGTTCTGCTCTTCAGAGAGACTACTTCTCTGGACTTCTCTAACATTTATGTTATCTAGTCTTCTTATCATGTGTAGATTAATGGTGTGACTCAGATAAACACCAACACCACTCTAAGGCAGTTTTGTTGTTGTTTTTAAGATTTTATTTATTTATCTGAGAGAGAGAGAGAGAGAGAGAGGGAGGGAGGGAGGGAAGGAGGGAGGGACAGAGAGAACAGGGAGGAAGGGCAGAGAGAAAATCAGATTCCCCAATGAGCAGGGAGTCGAGTGGGGCTCCATCCAGGACTCAAGGATCATGATCTGAGCCACCCAGGTGCCCCCAGTTTTATTTTTTAATGCTTTCTCTTTCATTGTGAAAATTATCACTTTGATATTACCTTCCCACAGTAAGAGTATCTGTTCTTAAACTCCCGTGTTTTAAAGCTTAAATAAACTGGCTAAGTAATAGCACATACACCTGAAGACAACTTTCCTACACTCCTCCAGAAGTAACAACATAGCAGAGGGATGTCTTAAACTCTACACAGGGAAAAAAAAAAAGGTAAAGAAAAAGAAAACTCACCCAAGGCTGAGTCTGAATATGTGCTTATACTCTTAAGAACTATCTATTATTAAAAAAATAAATTCTTGTTCTCCATTGAGAGGGATTCTGATGTAGTAGGTATGAAATCAGTTTTATGAATCTGCATTTTCAAGAATCACCATATGATTCTAAAACTGGAGATCTAGAAATTAAGTTTTAGAAAATGTATTA
>NW_026574821.1:0-9675 GCF_905146905.1 Nyctereutes procyonoides | reverse complement strand
ACAACTGATTTTTTTATAAATTTATTTTTAATTGGTGCTCAATTTGCCAACATATAGAATAACATCCAGTGCTCATCCCGTCAAGTGCCCACCTCAGTGCCCATCACCCAGTCACCCCCAACCCCCCCTCACCTCCCGTTCCACCACCCTCAGTTCGTTTCCCAGTCTCTCATGTTCTGTCTCCCTTTCTGATATTTCCCACTCATTTTTTCTCCTTTCCCCTTTATTCCCTTTCACTATTTTTTATTTCCCCAAATGAATGAGACCACATAATGTTTGTCCTTCTCCAATTGACTCATTTCACTCAGCATAATACCCTCCAGTTCCATCCACGTGGAAGCAAATGGTGGGTATTTGTCGTTTCTAATGGCTGAGTAATATTCCATTGTGTACATAGACCACATCCTCTTTATCCATTCATCTGTTAATGGACACTGAGGCTCCTCCCACAGTTTGACTATTGTGGACATTGCTGCAATAAATATTGGAGTGCAGGTGTCCTGCCATTTCACTGCATCCATATCTTTGGGGTAAATCCCCAACAGTGCAATTGCTGGGTGTAGGGAAGTTCTATTTTTAATTCTTTGAGGACCCTCCTCCACACAGTTTTCCAGAGTGTCTGTACCAGTTCACAGTTCCACCAACAGTGCAAGAGGGTTCCCCTTTCTCCACATCCTTTCCAAAATTTGTTGTTTCCTGTCTTGTTAATTTTCCCCATTCTCACTGGTAGGACGTGGTATCTCATTGTGGTTTTGATTTGTATTTCCCTGATGGCCAGTGATGCGGAGCATTTTCTCATGTACTTGTTGGCCATGTCTGTGTCTTCCTCTGTGAGATTTCTCTTCATGTCATTTGCCCATTTCAAGAATGGATTGTTTGTTTCTTTGCTGTTGAGTTTAATAAGTTCTTTATAGATCTTGGAAACTAGCCCTTTATCTGATACGTCATTTGCAAATATCTTCTCCCATTCTGTAGGTTGTCTTTGAGTTTTGTTGACTGTATCTTTTGCTTTGCAAAAGCTTCTTACCTGATGAAGTCCCAATAATTCATTTTTGCTTTTGTTTCTCTTGCCTTCATGGATGAATCTTGCAAGAAGTTACTGTGGCCAAATTCGAAAAGGGTGTTCTCTGTGTTCTCCTCTAGGATTTTGATGGAATCTTATCTCACATTTAGACCTTTCATCCATTTTGAGTTTATCTTTGTGTATGGCGCAAGAGAGTGGTCTAGTTTCATTCTTCTGCATGTGGATGTCCAATTTTCCCAGCACCATTTATTGAAGAGACAGAGACTGTCTTTTTTCAAGTGGATAGTCTTTCATCTTTTGTCGAATATTAGTTGACCATAAAGTTGAGGGTCCACTTCTGGATTCTCTATTCTGTTCCATTGATCTATGTGTCTGTTTTTGTGCCAGTACCACACTGTCTTGATGACCACAGCTTTGTAGTACAACCTGAAATCTGGCATTGTGATGCCCCCAGCTATGGTTTTCTTTTTTAAAATTCCCCTGACTGATCCCTGGGTGGCGCAGCGGTTTGGTGCCTGCCTTTGGCCCAGGGCGCGATCCTGGAGACCCGGGATCGAATCCCACGTCAGGCTCCTGATGCATGGAGCCTGCTTCTCCCTCTGCCTGTGTCTCTGCTTTCTCTCTCTCTCTGTGACTATCAAAAATAAATAAAAATTAAAAAATTAAAATTCCCCTGACTATTCGGGGTCTTTTCTGATTCCACACAAATCTTAAAATAATTTGTTCTAACTCTCTGAAGAAAGTCCATGGTATTTTGATAGGGATTGCATTAAACGTGTATATTGCCCTGGGTAACATTGACATTTTCACTATATAAATTCTGCCAATCCATGAGCATGGAAATTTTTCCATCTTTTTGTGTAGTTCTCAATTTCTTTCAGAAATGTTCTATAGTTTTTAGGGTATAGATCCTTTACCTCTTTGGTTAAGTTTATTCCTAGGTATCTTATGCTTTTGGGTGCAATTGTCAATGGGATTGACTCCTTAATTTCTCTTTCTTCAGTCTCATTGTTAGTGTATAGAAATGCCACTGATTTCTGGACATTGATTTTGTATCCTGCCACACTGCCAAATTGCTGTATGAGTTCTAGCAATCTTGGGGTGGAGTCTTTTGGGTTTTCTGTGTAGAGTATCATGTCATCGGCAAAGAGGGAGAGTTTTACTTCTTCTTTGCCAATTTGAATGCCTTTAATGTCTTTTTGTTGTCTGTTTGCTGAGGCTAGGACTTCCAGTACTATCTTGAATAGCAGTGGTGAGAGTGGACATCCCTGTCTTGTTCCTGATCTTAGGGGAAAGGCTCCCAGTACTTCCCCATTGGGAATGATATTTGCTGTGGGCTTTTTGTAGATGGCTTTTAAGATGTTGAGGAATGTTCCCTCTATCCCTACACTCTGGAGAGTTTTGATCAGGAATGGATGCTGTATTTTGTCAAATGCTTTCTCTGCATCTATTGAGGGGATCGTAGGGTTCTTGGTTTTTCTCTTGCTGATATGATGAATCACATTGATTGTTTTATGAGTGTTGAACTAGCCTTGTGTCCTGGGGATAAATCCTACTTGGTCATGGTGAATAATTGTCTTAATGTACATTTGGATCCTATTGGCTAGTATCTTGTTGAGAATTTTTGCATCCATGTTCATCAGGGATATTGGTCTATAATTCTCCTTTTTGGTGGGGTCTTTGTCTCGTTTTGGAATTAAGGTGATGCTGGCCTCATAGAACGAATTTGGAAGTACTCCATCTCTTTCTATCTTTCAGAACAGCTTTAGTAGACTAGGTATGGTTTCTTCTTTAAACGTTTGATAGAATTCCCCAGGGAAGCCATCTGGCCCTGGACTTTGTGTCTTGGGAGGTTTTTGATGACTGCTTCAATTTCCTCCCTGGTTATTGGCCTGTTCAGGTTTTCTATTTCTTCCTGATCCAATTTTGGTAGTTTTTGTCTTTCCAGAAATGCGTCCATTTCTTCTAGATTGCCTAATATATTGGCGTATAGCTGTTCATAATATGTTTAAAATCGTTTGTATTTCCTTGGTGTTGGTAGTGATCTCTCCTTTCTCATTCATGATTTTATTAATTTGAGTCTTCTCTCTCTTCTTTTTAATAAGGCTGGCTAATGGTTTATCTATCTTATTAATTCTTTCAAAGAATCAACTCCTGGTTTTGTTGATCTGTTCCACAGTTCTTCTGGTCTCGATTTCATTGAGTTCTGCTCGAATCTTTATTAACTCTCTTCTTCCACTGGGTGTAGAATCTATTTGCTGTTTTTTCTTTAGCTCCTTTAGGTGCAAGGTTAGCTTTTGTATTTGAGTTCTTTCCAGTTTTTGGGTGGATGCTTGTATTGTGATGTATATCCCCCTTAGGACTGCTTTTGCTGTATCCCAAAGATTTTGAATGGTTGTATCTTCATTCTCATTAGTTTCCATGAATCTTTTTAATTCTTCCTTAATTTCCTGGTTGACCCTTTCATCTTTTAGCAAGATGGTCCTTAACCTCCACGTGTTTGAGGTCCTTCCAAACTTCTTGTTGTGATTTAGTTCTAATTTCAAGGCATTATGGTCTGAGAATATGCAGGGGATGATCCCAGTCTTTTGGTATCAGTTAAGATCCAATTTGTGACCCACTATGTGGTCTATTCTGGAGAAAGTTCCATGTGCACTTGAGAAGAATGTGTATTCAGTTGATTTTGGATGTAAAGTTCTGTAAATATCTGTGAAATCCATCTGGTCCAGTGTATCATTTAAAGCTCTCGTTTCTTTGGAGATGTTATGTTTATAAGACCTATCGAATGTAGAAAGTGCTAGATTGAAGTCACCAAGTATAAGTGTATTATTATCTAATTATGTCTTAATTTTGGTTATTAATTGATTGATACATTTGGCAGCTCCCACATTTGGGGCATATATATTGATGATTGTTAAGTCCTCTTCTTGGATAGATCCTTTAAGTATGATAGTGTCCCTCTGCATCTCTCACTACAGTCTTCAGGATAAATTTTAGTTTATCTGATATAAGGATGGCTACCCCTGCTTTCTTTTGAGGACCATTTGAATGGTAAATGGTTCTCCAACCTTTCATTTTCAGGCTTTAGGTGTCCTTCTGTCTAAAATGAGTCTCTTGTAGACAGCAAATAGATGGCACTGCTTTTTTATCCAATCTGAAACCCTACGCCTTTTGATGGGGTCATTAAACCCATTCACGTTCAGAGTTACCATTGAGAGATATGAGTTTAGTCTCACCATGATATCTATTTAGTCCTTGTTTTTGTGGATTGTTCCACTGAACTTCTTCTTAAAGGGGAATTTTAAGAGTCCCCCTTAAAATTTCTTGCAGAGCTGGTTTGGAGGTCACATATTCTTTCAGTTCCTGCCTGTCTTGGAAGCTCTTTATGTCTCCTTCCATTTTGAATGAGAGCCTTGCTGCATAAAGTATTCTTGGTTGCATGTTCTTCTCATTTAGGACCCTGAATATATCCTGCCAGCCCTTTCTGGCCTGCCACGTCTCTGTGAAGAGGTCTGTTGTTACCCTAATACTCCTCCCCATAAAAGTCAGGGATTTCTTGTCTCTTGCTGCTTTAAGGATCTTCTCTTCATCTTTGGAATTTGCAGGCTTAACTATTAAATGTCGAGGTGTTGAATGGTTTTTACTGATTTTAGGGGGGGGATCTCTCTATTTCCTGGATCTGAATGCCTGTTTCCCTTCCCAGATTGGGAAAGTTTTCAGCTAGGATTTGTTCAAATACATATTCTGGCCCTCTGTCCCTTTCGGCGCCCTCGGGAACCCCAATTAAACGTAGGTTTTTCTTCCTTAGGCTGTCATTTATTTCCCTTAATCTGTCTTCATGGTCTTTTAATTGTCTGTCTCTTTTTTCCTCAGTTTCCCTCTTTGCCATCAACTTGTCTTCTATGTCACTCACTCGTTCTTCCACCTCGTTAACCCTCGTCGTTAGGACTTCTAGTTTGGATTGCATCTCATTCAATTGATTTTTAATTTCTGCCTGATTGGATCTAAATTCTGCAGTCATGAAGTCTCGTGAGTCCTTAATGCTTTTTTCTAGAGCCACCAGTAGCTGTATAATAGTGCTTCTGAATTGGCTTTCTGACATTGAATTGTAGTCCAGATTTTGTAACTCTGTGGGAGAGAGGGCTGTTTCTGATTCTTTCTTTTGAGGTGAGATTTTCCTTCTAGTCATTTTGCTCAGTGCAGAGTGGCCAAAAACAAGTTGTATTGGGAAAAGGAGAGAAAGAGAGAGAAGGAAAGAAAAAAGAAAAAGGAGAAAAAAAAGGAAAAAAAGAGAAGAAAAAGAGAAAGAAAAAGAAAGGTGAAAAAAAGAGGGGGGTGGGGGAAGCAATCAGAAATCAAAAAGAAAAAAAACAAAAAACACGGGGGAGTATCTTCTGATTCTGTAGACTTTAAGTCCCTTGGCTTCCCCTGGAACTGGTCCGTCCAGCTGGTCTTCTGGGGGAGGGGCCTGTTGTGCTGATTCTCAGGTGTTAGCACTGGGGGAGCTGCTCTGCCCCTGCCTGCTGCAGGGCTCAGCGGGGGTTGTTTACCCCGTGAGGCCCCAGGAGGAACAGCCGCAGTGGCTATGGCAGCTCTGGAAGCCTGGAGTCAGCCCCCGCAGTAACCCCGGAGCTCTCGGTCTGCAGGGCCTGGAGGCTCCGGGGCGGGGCCGCTGATCTGCTCAGCTCCGGGCAGGAGCGTCCTTGCTGTCCTGGGCCCTCCCGGCCTCTGCCTGTCCCGGGGGAGGCCGGATCCTGGGCTGTGTCTCGGCGCCCTGTGCTCCCGGGCCTGCGCTGTTGGATTCGCGCTCCCGCCCCGCAGCCCCCTCCGCGGAGCCGCCGCCCGAGCCCCCCCGAGCTGCTCCCGCCCCGCCGTGCGCGCTGCAGCCCTTAGGGAGCTCCGCGCATTCTCCCGGGCGCAGGTGTCTGTTAGTGTCCCCGGGACCCCGAGGGCATCCCCGCCCTCCTGGGTCCTGCTCTAACTCCCTGCGGGCCCCTTTCCCCCGGGAAGGTTGGTGCAGCTCCTGCTTCTCCGGGATGGGGCTCTCCTGTCCTGGGGACACTCGCCCCGGCCTTAGCCCGGCTCCTCGCGGGGCCCCTCCCCCTTGGAGGCCTTTTGTTTCTTTATTTCTTTTTCCCCGTCTTCCTACCTTGATAGAAGCGCGAACTCTTCTCACTGTAGCATTCCAGCTGGTCTCTCTTTAAATCTCAGGCGAATTCGTAGATTTTTCAGGATGATTTGAAGGTTATCTAGGTAATTTGGTGGGGACAGGTGTTGGGGACCCTGCTCTTCCGCCATCTTGCCCCTCCCTCTAAAGTACTGATTAAAAAATATTTTTAAAAACCCAAATATACACAGTTTAAGAGCAATAGAGCTAGTATGGAATTTTTCTTATTTGCTTTGATTTACTCAATTGCCTATTTTATTGGAAAAATACTAATATCCATTTCAACATCAATTGAGCAGTATCCAAATGGTCACTTGTTTCTCTCTTTTAAAAAAAAAGATTTATTTATTTGAAAGAGAGAGAGAGAGTGAGTGCATACACTCTGGATGAGAGACAGAGAGAGGATCTCAGGCAGGCTCTACGTTCAGTGCAGAGCTTGACAAAGGACTCGATCTCATGACCCTCAGATCATGACCTGAGCCTCGTCAAGAGTCTGACACTTAACAGACTGAGCTACATAGGAGCCCAGTCCTCTAAACACATTTATTTTCTCTCTCCTCCCTTGCCTCTTTCCATCACACTTTCTACTTCCAATATTGGACATTTTATTTATTTTTTTAAATTTTTTTTATTTATTTATGATAGTCACACACACAGAGAGAGAGAGAGGCAAAGACATAGGCAGAGGGAGAAGCAGGCTCCATGCACTGGGAGCCCGACGTGGGATTCGATCCTGGGTCTCCAGGATCGCGCCCTAGGCCAAAGGCAGGCGCCAAACCGCTGTGCCACCCAGGGATCCCCAATATTGGACATTTTAAAGTCAGGAGGTACACCATCTTCAACATTTACCTCAATTCCCTCATAAGAAACTACCCATTTTTGCCTATTAGAGGCATGAATTATAGAAGTACTAGGTATATTAAGCTAACAAAGGAAGCACTGAAGAACTCAGTAACAGCAATTTTCTAGAACTGGGTCTCACAACACAGGTAATAAAAATGTCCTTCCAATGGTATAAACATTTCTTTAAGATCTCTGTCCCATTCCCCTTCTTCCATAGCTCACTACTCTTTCCCTCCATGAGGCTACCTTGCCAAACCTCCTAAATACCAAGGACACTTACAACTCAGGGAGTTGCACTGTTTTTTTTCTCTTTGTCTGAAATGTTCTCCCTTCATGGCCCCCATATTTCCATGGCTCACTCCTTGGTCTCTTTCACGGGTTTGCTGAAAGTTTACAATCTCAATGTGGCCCATTCTGACCATACCCAGCTCTGTTAAGGTGGTCTTTTTTGCATGTGACTTTTTTTTTGAAAGACATTGTCCCTCCCTGTGAAGACTCTGAAGCCCCATGTGGGGACATCTCTGATTAACTCACTTCTAATCCTCTTACTCTGTCTCATTTTGTTACATGGTCATTTCAAAGACTAACTAACTTACTCATCTATCACATTTCTTGTTTAATGTCTGCTTCACCATGGTAGTATAAATCCTATTAGGGCAGGGAGTTTGTTTTGTTTATTTAGGTATGCCTAAAATACTGTCATGTTCACAATAGGTGCTCGGTAAATATTTGCTAAAGAATGGAATGGTTCCAGATTTAAGAACTTTAGGGTTGGAAAGCATCTTGGAGATTTTCCAGTCAAGAACTTCATAGGGGATTGGAAAGAATACCTGACTCACTAGTCAGTGATGAAAGCAGGATTTCATGTTTCTCACTGTGCAATTTCTAACTTAGCAAATTCATTATTTTATCTGAGAAATAAATGTAACTACTTAGAAAAATAGAGATTATTTGGCTACAACAGTGAAAGCTAGCAATGCTCTCATCAGTAAGTTTACAAATAATTGCTCATTCACACTAAAATGTCACCACAACTTGGAGGTCACTGAGTTATAAATAAGCTACAGTGTATTAAAATAAGAAATTTACCCTAGATTAAATAAAGGAATGGGTGATTTAAAAAACAAACAAGCAACAACAAGCAAAAACAAAAACAAAAAAAAAAACTTGGAATGATCAGAATTTGAATTGAAGAATAATCTACATTTCAGCTCTGTCGTTAAAATTTGAAGAGATATAGCACTCTTTCTTTCTCTTTCTCATTTGAGATAGGGATACAGAATCTCAGTCTGTTATCTAATATCTCAAAGCAAATTAAGTAAATTTATTCACACAAAACCATTGCTCAAATTAAACAGGACCACCCTAAATTGGTTGGTGATTATTTGTGGTTTAGGGAGACATTTCTGGTCATCTCTATCATATTTTAAAAGCATGAAACCCTGTGTTAGTGTTTAACTTAGCTAGTAATAAGAAGACTGAACAATGTTATGATCAGAGGCTACGACCAGATTCCAATCCTAGTCATGCCAATATTAACTGGATGTCTTAGGATAAATTATTTAATGTCTTTAAACTTTGACTTATCCTCTATTAAATAGAATATTAATATTTACCTGATAAGTCTGTTATTAGGTCTAAATTGAAATAATGTATATAAGGTAAGTACTAACATTAATAAGTGCATTTCCTTTTTATTATTTATTATTCACGTCTGTTATCACATATCCTATTTCATCTATTCTAAGAAAAGAGTTAACATACTAAGATGAGTATGTTTATGAGAATGTTAACTGGATGATTTCATTAGGAAAACTGATACCCTTTGGTGGGATTTGAAAGAATAACTTCACGGTGCAATTTCAGGTTTATCAGATTTTTTACAGAAGCATTGCTAGGATCCTTGTAAATAAGGGGAATGAGAACCAGAGAGCTTTCTAAATGTTCTAAGTTTCCAGTCATTAGTAACTTGGGAAGCTGATTCTAGGACATAGGTTTCCTATATTCTAGTCAATTGCCTTTCCTGAGCATTACTCTGCTTGCAATAAACATCACAGGCTATATCAGAGGAGAAAAGAGCTAAGGAAAATTACAGCTGAGAGAAATTACAGTAGAAATTGAAATGGTTGATTTGTGTGTAGCTCTACAACATTAACTTCACTTTCTTTGAAAGAGGCAGACTATTTAGGAGTAATCAGAAATAAGGAAGCAACCAATGTCTTAATGGCAGAATGACCCGAGTAACTTTCAATGTTAGGCTGATACTCACACATTTGTTTCCCTCCCATCAAACAATATTACGGTACAGACCAACTTTAAAAATGCTTTCAGAACAACTTACCTCGAAGTGAGGGAAAATTTAGACTGCAAAACAGCAAAGAGAAAAACATGGAACTGTGATTTGATTTACTTTTCTTAGTATTCTCTGAAAAACTGCACATATATGGAGAAAAATGGTCTCTGGTTCTGATGGGTAACTGAAAACACATATTTACCTATATTCCTTAAAACTGTTCCACTGAAAAGACAGGAAAAACTCTGAAATAAATCCCCAGGGTCACTGAAAGATCAGGAGGACAGCTACCAACATACAAAAGTATTTTCTTACAGACTCTCTGCAAACCAAAAGGAAACTGTTTTA
>NW_026574820.1:0-9640 GCF_905146905.1 Nyctereutes procyonoides | reverse complement strand
GGCTCCGGGGCGGGGCCGCTGATCTGCTCAGCTCGGGGCAGGAGCGTCCTCGCTGTCTCGGGCCCTCCCGGCCTCTGCCTGTCCCGGGGGAGGCCGGATCCTGGGCTGTGTCCCGGCGCCCTGTGCTCCGGGGCCTGCGCTGTTGGATTTGCGCTCCCGCCCCGCAGCCCCCTCCGCGGAGCCGCTCCCGAGCCCCTCCGAGCTGCTCTGGTCGGTCCCGCCGTGCGCGTTGCAGCCCTTAGGGAGCTCGGCGCACTCTCCCGGGGCGCAGGTGTCTCTTTGTGTCCCCGGGAGCCCGAGGGCATCCCCGCCCTCCTGGGTCCTGCTCTAACTCCCTGCGAGCCCCTTTCCGCCCGCCCGGGAAGGTTGGTGCAGCTCCTGCTCCTCCGGGACGGGGCTCTCCTGTCCTGGGGACACTCGCCCCGGCCTCAGCCCGGCTCCTCGCGGGGCCCCTCCCCCTCCGAGGCCTTTTGTTTCCTTATTTCTTTTTCCCCGTCTTCCTGCCTTGATAGAAGCGCGAACTCTTCTCACTGTAGCGTTCCAGCTGGTCTCTCTTTACATCTCAGGCCGAATTCGTAGATTTTCAGGATGATTTGAAGGTTATCTAGGTAATTTGGTGGGGACAGGTGATTTGGGGACCCTACTCTTCCGCCATCTTGCCCCTCCTCCTCTTAACAATTGTTTTAAAATTTGTATTAAATTTGAATTTCAAAGCCTTATTCTTTACCTTTGTCTTTGTGTGTCTCTCTTTCCTCCTCTTTCTTCCCCTTCCCTCCCCCTCCTCTTCTCTTCTTCTTTCCAAAGCCTTATCAACTCTCCCTTAGTGGTAACTCCCTGACTGTCCCTACTCTTTTACCAACAGGCTAGTGGAGTTGAATTACCAGTTTTCTGCTCCACTCACTTTTCATCTTTAGAACTAGACATTCAAATGATGGAGAATATGATGGGATTTCAGAGTTAACCTGGGTGGGGTGTGAAGTAAGTGGATTATGGAGGTTCCTCTCGTGAAAACCATGATAGAACGTGAACTTTACACTTGGTACCTCTTGGCATGACATCTTTACAGTTTTTATTTGTATAAAAAGGTATATTTATGACATGGAAATCAATAGTCTTAAGTTGAGAATATGACTCTCAACTATCAGACTTTACAGTCAGAGTGGGTAGGTTCCTTATCAGTCCTGTGACATCCCACTTTCTCTGTTCTCTGGGCCCCAATGCTTCATAGAATTACAGATGTTTTATTTTTGTTACTTTCTCTGCCTCCTAACTGCTTCACTATTTTAGCTAAAATGCTCTCTGCTAAACTCTTAGATAGAATTCAGAAATGAAATGATCATGTATTCAGCTATGTGTACTTTGTTATCTATAATACATTTTTACTAGTACAAATAGCTTCCTGAACAATAATCCATGCTCTTAATATTTTTTTTATAAATTAATTTTTATTGGTGTTCAATTTACCAACATACAGAATAACACCCAGTGCTCATCCCGTCAAGTGTACCCCTCAGTGCCCATCACCCATTCACCCCCACCCCCCACCCTCCTCCCCCTCCACCACCCCTAGTTCATTTCCCAGAGTTAGAAGTCTTTATGTTCTGTCTCCCTTTCTGATATTTCTCACACATTTCTTCTCCCTTCCCTTATATTCCCTTTCGCTATTATTCATATTCCCCAAATGAATGAGAACATACACTGTTTGTCCTTCTCCGGTTACTGTGGCCAAGTTCAAAAAGGGTGTTGCCTGAGTTCTCCTCTGGGATTTTGATGGAATCTTGTCTCACATTTAGATCTTTCATCTATTTTGAGTTTATCTTTGTGTATGGTGCAAGAGTGGTCCAGTTTCATTCTTCTGCATGTGGATGTCCAATTTTCCCAGCACCATTTATTGAAGAGACTGTCTTTCTTCCAGTGGATCGTCTTTCCTCCTTTATCGTATATTAGTTGAGCATAAAGTTCAGGGTCCACTTCTGGGTTCTCTGTTCTGTTCCATTGATCTATATGTCTGTTTTTGTGCCAGTACCACACTGTCTTGATGAACACAGCTTTGTAGTACAACCTGAAATCTGGCATTGTGATGCCCCCAGATATGGTTTTCTTTTTTTAAAATTCCCCTGGCTGTTTGGGGTCTTTTCTGATTCCACACAAATCTTAAAATAATTTGTTCTAAGTCTCTGAAGAAAGTCCATGGTATTTTGATAGGGATTGCATTATACGTGTAAATTGCCCTGGGTAACATTTGACATTTTCACAATATTAATTCTGCCAATCCATGAGCATGGAATATTTTTCCATCTCTTTGTGTCTTCCTCAATTTCTTTCAGAAGTGTTCTGTAGTTTTTAGGGTATATTTTGAGAACCATTTGAATGGTAAATGGTTCTCCAACCTTTTATTTTCAGGTTGTAGGTGTCCTTCTGTCTAAAATGAGTCTCTTGTAGACAGCAAATAGATGGGTCCTGTTTTTTATCCAGTCTGATACTCTGCGCCTTTTGATGGGGTCATTAAGTCCATTCACGTTCAGAGTTACTTGAACTTCTTCTTAAAGGGGAGTTTTAAGAGTCCCCCTTAAAATTTCTTGCAGAGCTGGTTTGGAGGTCACATATTCTTTCAGTTCCTGCCTGTCTTGGAAGCTCTTTATCTCTCCTTCCATTTTGAATGAGAGCCTTGCTGGATAAAGTATTCTTGGTTGCATGTTCTTCTCATTTAGGACCCTGAATATATCCTGCCAGCCCTTTCTGGCCTGCCAGGTCTCTGTGGAGAGGTCTGCTGTTACCCTAATATTCCTCCCCATGAAAGTCAGGGACTTCTTGTCTCTTGCTGCTTTAAGGATCTTCTCTTTATCTTTGGAATTTGCAAGCTTCACTATTAAATGTCGAGGTGTTGAACGGTTTTTATTGATTTTAGGGGGGGGATGTCTCTATTTCCTGGATCTGAATGCCTGTTTCCCTTCCCAGATTGGGAAAGTTTTCAGCTAGGATTTGTTCAAATACATATTCTGGCCCTCTGTCCCTTTCGGCGCCCTCGGGAACCCCAATTAAACGTAGGTTTTTCTTCCTCAGACTGTCATGTATTTGCCTTAATCTGTCTTCGTGGTCCCTTAATTGATTGTCTCTTTTTTCCTCAGTTTCCCTCTTTGCCATTAACTTGTCTTCTATGTCACTCACTCGTTCTTCCACCTCGTTAACCCTCGTCGTTAGGACTTCTAGTTTGGATTGCATCTCATTCAATTGATTTTTAATTTCTGCCTGATTGGATCTAAATTCTGCAGTCATGAAGTCTCGTGAGGCCTTAATGCTTTTTTCTAGAGCCACCAGTAGCTGTAGAATAGTGCTTCTGAATTGGCTTTCTGACATTGAAGTGTAATCCAGATTTTGTAACTCTGTGGGAGCGAGGGCTGTTTCTGATTCTTTCTTTTGAGGTGAGGTTTTCCTTCTAGTCATTTTGCTCAGTGCAGAGTGGCCAAAAACAAGTTGTATTGGAACACGGGGGAGTATCACTGGTCCGTCCAGCTGGTCTTCTGGGGGAGGGGCCTGTTGCGCTGATTCTCAGGTGTTAGCACTTGGGGGAGCTGCTCTGCCCCTGCCTGCTGCAGGGCTCAGCGGGGGTTGTTTACCCCGTGGGGCCCCAGGAGGAACAGCAGCAGTTGCTATGGCAGCTCTGGAAGCCTGGTTTCAGCCTCCGCAGGAACTACGGGCTCGGGGCTCTCGGTTCTCCGTCTGCAGGGCCTGGAGGCTC
The DNA here is from genome assembly GCF_905146905.1 of Nyctereutes procyonoides. Lineage (NCBI taxonomy): Eukaryota > Metazoa > Chordata > Mammalia > Carnivora > Canidae > Nyctereutes > Nyctereutes procyonoides. The sequence continues at coordinate 5,901 of NW_026574820.1, read as the reverse complement.
CGGGGCGGGGCCGCTGATCTGCTCAGCTCGGGGCAGGAGCGTCCTTGCTGTCCTGGGCCCTCCCGGCCTCTGCCTGTCCCGGGGGAGGCCGGATCCTGGGCTGTGTCCCGGCGCCCTGTGCTCCGGGGCCTGCGCTGTTGGATTCGCGCTCCCGCCCTGCAGCTCCCTCCCTGGAGCCGCTCCCGAGCCCCTCCGAGCTGCTCCGGGTCCCCGCCGTGCGCGCTGCAGCCCTTAGGGAGCTCGGCGCACTCTCCCGGGGCGCAGGTGTCTGTTAGTGTCCCCGGGAGCCCGAGGGCATCCCCGCCCTCCTGGGTCCTGCTCCAACTCCCTGCGGGCCCCTTTCCGCCCGCCCGGGAAGGTTGGTGCAGCTCCTGCTCCTCCGGGACGGGGCTCTCCTGTCCTGGGGACACTCGCCCCGGCCTCAGCCCGGCTCCTCGCGGGGCCCCTCCCCCTCGGAGGCCTTTTGTTCCTTTATTTCTTTTTCCCCGTCTTCCTACCTTGATAGAAGCGCGAACTCTTCTCCCTGTAGCGTTCCAGCTGGTCTCTCTTTACATCTCAGGCCGAATTCGTAAATTTTCAGGATGGTTTGAAGGTTATCTAGGTAATTTGGTGGGGACAGGTGATTTGGGGACCCTGCTCTTCCGCCATCTTGCCCCTCCCTCGATCTTAATATTTTTGTATCAGTCTTAAATTGGAGGTGAAGTCATTATCAAGTAATGTGTGTTTGTGAGATAGAGGCAGCTGACATATGCGACTATTTCTCCAAATCACTCCCTACCACAACATTCGTGTTTTCAACACATTTTCTGAGCATTTACAATGTGCTAAACACTGATTTAAGTGATTTATATATAATAATGTATATGTTTTATGACAATCTAGGTGTATGCTATTATTATTATTTGGGGGAATGAGAAAACTAAGGCACAGAGAGTCCTCTAGCTCGTTCCATCTGTTGTCCCAGGTCTCACAGCTAGGAAGTTGTAGAGTTGGGGTGCCCGCCTCCCCATCTTCTGGGCTCAGAGTCCACACTCTTGGCACTTACACTGCCAATCTTCTAGATAGGTTTGGCTTTGTTATTTAAAATTGCTAGAAGAAAGTAGGATGGAAAAGATGACTTCCATGGGAGGCTTTCAGAGCCAGAGATTTTTTTGCCCAGGGCATAGTTGTGAGTGGGGCTTGTAGATCAGCAAGCAACTTTGACCAGCTTGTAATGAAGATGTAATAACCCCAGTACAATTCTATATTTTGGATTAATGCTTTTCTTGTAATCTAACTTCAAGTTGGAAGATGAATTGACACTGTCAAGGATTATAAGTTCTACATTTGAAGTCTAGGAAACTAGAAGTCAGACCTAGAATTCTCTCCGTGGTTTAAGTTTCTTACTTAATTCAATGTATCATGTAATAAGCACTGAGTATAATCTGCACTATAATCTGCCTTTTACTAAAGTCCTCAAGCAATGGCTCTCTCCTGTTTTGCTGCAAAACTTTGGAGTGATGCTGATCACCCCGTTGAGTATTGTGAAATTATAAGATTAAAATATTCTGAAAGTGTTTTAAAGATGGTGTGTGGGGATCCCTGGGTGGCTCAGCAGTTTAGCACCTGCCTTGGCCCAGGCACAATCCTGGAGTCCTGGGATTGAGTCCCACATCAGGCTCCAGGCATGTAGCCTGCTTCTCCGTCTTCCTGTGTCTCTGCCTCTCTCTCTCTCTCTATGTCTATCATAAATAAATAAATAAATAAATAAATAAATAAATAAATAAATCTTAAAAAAAAAGATGGTGTGCAAGTCTCATCTAAAAGTATGTAGATTCTCTTAGAGACTAGAAATATTTTTTAATTATTTAAAATCATATTATGTTTTTAATTATTTAAAATCATATTATGACCATTTGGAATACATTGATTTATCAAACAACTTGTTTTGGTACAGTGGTGACTACAAGTACATTGTTATCTTTGGAAGAAAAATGATTTCTATACATCATAAGTTAGGTCAGTTAGTCATCATATATTTACTACATGTCTGATACTGTTTCCTTTGATTTGGCTTCTCTCTTGTACATTTGAAGCTTATTTAGGAATTGTCAGAACAAGCTATCTCTTAAGTCTGAATTGTTAGCCTTGAGGGCAGGGACCACATTGTTGTATTATGTTTGGAACAGGGCATAGAAGTGTGCTGCCTAGATAATAAAAGATGGTGATGAGCTCAAGTGGGTGACCTGGCTCATTGGTCTGGACAACATGGGCAGAGAGCACATGCCTTTTTTCTCAGGGGTTTTTCCTTGATGACCTCTCTGAAGCTACTCTTCATCTCGATATACAGTCTTATTTTATTTTACTTTAAGAAGAAATCTGTAACATAACTTGTCTACTTCTGTTTTACAAACATTCAGTTTTAAAACAACTTAAAATCATACCTGATCGTATTTGTTTTTTTATACTTAATACTTAGCAGAGTCCTGGGATATATAGGAGTTTGATAAATGAATGTTGAATCAAATTGGATTGGTACTTTGATGGTGGGTAATCAGGCAGTTGAGAGCAAATTAAGATATAGAATCCAGGTTTCCTTGTTTCCTTGTTTGTTTGTTTGTTTTTTCCTCTGCTGGAGGAACAGTGGATTTCAAATGACTCTTTGATGCTCACTCAGAATCCAGCCTGGGTTAGGGTTGCTGTAGACCTTAAGGCCAGGATATTGATAAAAGCAACAGACTTGAAAAGGTAGTTATATTTGTAATTGAGTTTGATATCAACTTGGGTTTATAAGGTTAGCAGTTTAGGGAATGCCTGGTTCTCCTCCACTTGGAAAAGTTTGTATCAATAAAGGGGTCCAGAGGAGCTGGGAAGCTGGGAGCAGGAAGACTTTATTTCTTATTAAAAATGGACTTTCATGGGGCACCTGAGTGACTCAGTGGTTGAGTGTCTGTCTGGCTCAGGTCGTGATCCCGGGATCCTGTGATCAAGTCTCACATCGGGCTCCCCACAGGGAGCTTGCTTCTCCCTCTGCCCATGTCTCTGCCTCTCTGTGTCTCTCATGAATAAATAACTAAAATCTTTAAAAAATAAAAATGGACTTTTGAAATGATGGCATGCTAAAGCCTTATAAAACAACTATCTTGGTGCTTTTACCAGTAAAAGCTTAAGCCTGTCTTGCTCAATGCCAATATAACAGGATAAGAAACTATGTTCTGACAGTAAAACATCCATTTGAGAAAGATGGTAAATTTATTGGGAACATTTCAGGGTTGAAGCATATTTGTAACTGTGAGATATGGCCTCAATTATTAATCATCATGAGAAACTGAATAGAACTGACTCTGATATGCTAGATTAATGGCACTTGATTTTACTACCCCAAGTTGAAATCATCGTCTACAAAAAGAGATTTGCAGTCTTTTCAGTAATTCGACCCTTGCTATACTATAGCCTCAGAACTCTGGCTGTAATTACTGCTGATTTCATTTTACCTTTTCCTAGCGATGTCATTTTGAACAGTGGGGAGAGGATGTAGAACATTTCAAATTTGATTCTTTGCACTAGTCAACCCAGACCTGTGAGGTTAAGAAGGTCATGAGCTCTTTTTAGACCAGTAGGAATGGAAGAGGGAAGATGTCATTTTTTGAGCACTTACTCTGTTTTAGGAATGTTAGCTAAATGTAGGTATTATTCCCATTTTACAGATGAGAAATATGAGACCTAAAGCAGTTAAATATTTTGCCAACAGCTGCCCCACATATAAGATCCAAACCATAGGATACAAACCATACTGAATGACTTCCAACTCCATATGCTTCTGACTCTGCTGTAGAAATTCCTCCCTTAGTTGTGCGTGTAGTTAAATCTCCACAGCAGTTTTTTCCTCATATGGCACTTACACTAGTATTATAGTTATGTCAAATTTTGTGTTATTTCATTAGTCTGTATTATTAATGAATAGAGTTGTATCTTTGTATTTTCAAAGCTACTGGCATAATGCCTCTTGCACATAGTAGATGTTTTATGAATTTTTATTGAATAAAATTGCTTAATAGTCTGACATTGTTTCCTACTTGATGTAAATCTAGTATTGAAAACAGTTCTTTCCCCCAAAAGTGCTAGTGGTTGGTAATTAAAAGGTGAAATCTCTTTTGCAATATTGTAATTTACCTTCTATCAACACTCTTTTTTTTAAAAACAGAAAACAGCATATAGATAGTGATTTCTTCTTCTTAACGGTCAGGAAAAATATTTATAGGGGATACAAATAAATAAACTGAAGTCCCTACCCTTTGGGAGTTCATAGTCAAATGACAGTGATGGGAGATATTCATGATATTTATAATAAAGGACAGAATGTTCTAGTGCCTTAAGAAAATATTCAAGTAGAGTTGTAAAAGTTTAGAGGAGAGGAAATTTTTTAAAATTTCAGTATAGTTAACATACAGTGTTATATTAGTTTCAGGTGTATAATGTAGTGATTCAACAGTTCACTCATATGTGGAATATAAGAAATAGTGCAAGGGACCATAAAGGAAGGAGGGGAAACTGAATGGAAAAAATCAGAAGGGGAGACAAACCACGAGGACTCCTAACTCTGGGAAGCAAACGGAGGATTGCTGGAGGGGAGGCAGGTGGGGGGATGGGGTAACTGGATGAAGGGCATTAAGGAGGGAACGTGATATGATGAGCACTGGATGTTATATGAAACTAATAAATTAATAAAAACTTACATCTGAAACTAATGATGTACTATATGCTGGCAAATTGAATTCAAATAAAAATTAAAACCCTAGAAAACACTTAAAAACCCCCAAAACACTGGGTGTTACACTATATGTTGGCAAATCAAACTCCAATAAAAAAAATACAAGAAAATAAAAATAAAAGACCAAAAAAAAAACCCAAACAAAAACAATTCTATACATTACTTAGTGCTCATTATGATATGTGTACTCTTAATCCCCTTCACTTGTTTCACCCATCCCACCTTCCCTCTGCTTTCTATTGTTAAGTCGTTTTCAGTTTGTCTCTTTTTTCCTTTGTTCATTTGTTTTGTTTCTTATATTCCACATATGAGTGAAATCATATGGTATTTGTCTTTCTGTAACTCACTTATTTCACTTAGCATTATACCTTCTAGGTCCATCTATAGTGTTGCAAATAGCAAGATTTCATTCTTGCCAATCTTATTTTTTTAAAGATTTTATTTATTTATTCATGAGAGACACACAGAGAGAGGCAGAGACATAGGCAGAGGGAGAAGCAGGTTCCCTTCAGGGAGTGTGATGCGGGACTCGATCCCAGGACCCTGGAACCGTGACCTGAGTCAAAGGCAGATGCTCAACCACTGAGCCACCAGGAGTCCCAAGATTTCATTCTTTTATATGGTTGAATAATATGCCATTGTGTGTGTGCATGCATTTGTGTGTGTGTGTGTGTGTGTGTGTGTGTGTATACCACATCTTCTTTATCCATTCATCTATTACTGGACACTTGGGCTACTTCCATAATTTGTCTATTGTAAATAATGCTGCAATAAACAGCGGTGCATGTATCTTTTTGAATTAGTGCTTTTGTTTTCTTTGGGATGATACCCAACAGTAGAATTACTGGATCATATGGTAATTCTATTGTTAATATTACTGTTTTCCACAGTAGCAACACCAGTTTGCATTCCATCCAACAGTGCACAAGGGTTCCTTTTGATTGCTTCTTGTGTTTTTGATTTTAGCCATTCTGACAGGTGTGAGGTGATATCTCATTGTAGTTTAGATTTGCATTGTCCTGATGATTAGTGATATTGAGCATCTTTTCACGTGTCTGTTGGCCATCTGTAAAGGAGAGATGATTTTTAATTTGCGAGGATCAGGGAACCACTTATGAAAGATGGGACGTTTGACGTGGAACTTAGAAAGA
>NW_026574819.1:0-9602 GCF_905146905.1 Nyctereutes procyonoides | reverse complement strand
GGTGGGTGGGTGGGGTTGGGGTGGGGTGGGTGTGGGTTGGGTGGGGTTGGGTTGGGTGGGTTGGGTGTGGGGTGGGGGTTGGGGTGGGTTGGGTGGGTTGGGGTGGGTTGGGTGGGGTGTTGGGGTGGGTTGGTGGGGGTGGGGTTTGGGTGGGTGGGTTGGGTTGTGGGGTGGGTTGGTGGGTTGGGTGTGGGGTTGGGTGGGTTGGGGGTGGGTGTTGGGTGTGGGTGGGTGGGGGGTGGGTGGGTGGGTTTGGGTTGGGGGGGTGTTGGGTTGGGTGGGTTGGGGTGGGTGGGGGTTGGGGTGTTGGGTTGGGTGTGGGGTGTGGGTTGGGGTGGGGTGGGTTTGGGGTTGGGTGGGTTGGGGTGTTGGGTGGGTGTGGGGTTGGGTGGGTTGGGGTGTGGGGTGGGTTGGGGTTGGGTTGTGGGGTGGGTGTGGGGGTTGGGTGGGGGTTGGGTGTTGGGTTGGGTTGGGGGGTGTGGGTGGGGTTGGGTTGGGTTGGGGGTTGGGGTTGGGTGGTTGGGTTGTGGGGTTGGGGGTTGGGTTGGGTGGGGTGGTGGGGTTGGGTGGGGGTTGGGTGGTGTGGGTTGGGTTGGGTGGGTGGGGTTGGGTTGGGTGTGGGTGGGTTGGGTGTTGGGGTGGGTGGTGTTGGGGTGGGTTGGGTTGGGGTTGGTGGGGTTGGGGTTTGGTGGGTTGGGGTTGGTTGGGGTTGGGTGTGGGTGGGGTGGGTTGGGTTGGGGTTGGGTTGGGTTTGGGTGTGGGTTGGGGTGGGTGGTTGGGTGTGGGTTGGGTGTGGGGTGTGGGTGGTGTTGGGTGGGGTTGGGTTGGGGTGGTGGTGGTTGGGTTGTGGTTGGGTGTGGGTTGGGGTGTGGGGTTGGGGTGGGTTGGGTGTTGGGGTTGGGGTTGGTGGGTGGGTTGGGGGTGGGGTTGGGTGTGGGGTTGGGTTTGGGTTGGGTGGGTTGGGTTTGGGTTGGGTGGGTGGGTTGGGTTGGGGTGGGGTGGGGTTTGGGTTGGGTTGGGTTGGGTTGGGTTGGGTTGGGGTTGGTGGGTTGGGTTGGGTGGGGTTGGGGTGTGGGTTGGGTTGGGTGTTGGGTTGGGGTTGGGTGTGGGTTGGTGGGTTGGGTTGGGGTGGGTGGGTGTGGGTGGGTTGGGTGTGGGTTGGGTTGGGGTGTGGGTTGGGTTGGGGGTGGGGTTGGGTTGGGTGTGGGTTGGGTTGGGTTGGGTTTGGGTTGGGGTTGGGTTGGGTGTTGGGTTGGGTTGGGTGGGTTGGGTGTGGGTTGGGTTGGGGGGTTGGGGTTGGGTTGGGGTGGGTGGGGGGTTGGGTTGGGTTGGGGTTGGGTTGGGTTGGGGTTGGGTTGGGTTTGGGTTGGGGTTGGGGTTGGGGTGTGGGTTGGGTGGTGGGTTAGGGTTGGGGTTGGGTTGGGGTTGGGTTAGGGTTGGGTTGGGTTGGGTTGGGGTTGGGGTTGGGTGGGGTGGGTTGGGGTTGGGGTGGGTTGGGTTAGGGTTGGGTTGGGTTGGGGTGTGGGTTGGGTTGGGTTGGGGTTGGGTTGGGTGTGGGTGGGTTGGGGTTGGGTTTGGGTTGGGTTGGGTTAGGGTGGGTTGGTGGGTTAGGGTTAGGGTTGGGTTTGGGTTAGGGTTGGGTTGGGGTTGGGTTGGGTTGGGTTGGGTTAGGGTTGGGGTTGGGTTGGGTTAGGGTTGGGTTGGGGTTGGGGTTGGGTGTGGGTTGGGTTGGGGTTGGGTTGGGTTTGGGTGGGGTGGGTTGGGTTGGGGTTGGGTTGGGGTTGGGGTGGGTTGGGTGTGGGTTGGGTTGGTTGGGTTGGGTTGGGTTGGGTTGTGGGTTGGGTTGGGTTGGGTGTTGGGTTGGGTGGGTGGGTTAGGGTTGGGTTGGGGTTGGGGTGGGTTAGGGGTGGGGTTGGGTTGGGTTGGGGTTGGGTTGGGTTGGGTGGGTTGGGTTGGGGGTTGGGTTGGGTTAGGGTGTAGGGTTGGGTGGGGTTGGGTTGGGTTGGGTTGGGGTTGGGTTAGGGTTGGGGTTGGGTTGGGTTGGGTTGGGGTTGGGGTTGGGGTTGGGTTGGGTTGGGGTTAGGGTTGGGGGTGGGGTTGGGTTGGGTTGGGTTGGGTTGGGGTTGGGTGGGTTGGGTGGGGTTGGGGTTGGGTTAGGGTTGGGGTTGGGTTGGGTTGGGGTGGGTTGGGTGTAGGGTGTGGGTTGGGTGGGGTTGGGTTGGGGTTGGGTTAGGGTTGGGTTGGGTTGGGTTTGGGTTGGGTTGGGTGGGGGTGTGGGGTTGGGTTGGGGTGGGTTGGGGTTGGGTTGGGGTTGGGTGTGGGTTGGGGTGGGGTTGGGTTGGGTTGGGGTGGGTTGGGGTGGGTGGGTTGGGTTGGGTGGGTTGGGTGGGGTTGGGTTTGGGTTGGGTGGGTTGGGTTGGGTGGGTTGGGTTGGGTGTGGGTTGGGTTGGGGGTTGGGTTGGGTTGGGTGTGGGTGGGGTTGGGTTGGGTTGGGTTGGGGTGGGGGGTTGGGTTGGGTTGGGTTGGGTTAGGGTTGGGTTGGGTTGGGGTTGGGTGTGGGTTGGGGTTGGGGTGGGTTGGGTTGGGTTGGGGTTGGGTTGGGTTGGGTTGGTGGGGTTGGGTTGGGTGTGGGGTTGGGTTGGGTTGGGGTTGGGTTGGGTTGGGTTGGGGTTTGGGTTGGGTTGGGTTGGGTTGGGTGGGGTTGGGTGGGGTTGGGTTGGGGTGGGTGGGGTTGGGTGGGTTGGGTTGGGGTTGGTTGGGTTGGGTGGGTTGGGTGTGGGTTGGGTGGGTTGGGTTGGGTGGTGTTGGGTTGGGTGGGGGTTGGGTTGGGTTGGGGTTGGGTTGGGTTGGGTGTGGGTTTGGGTGGGTTGGGTTGGGTTGGGTGGGGGGTTGGGTTGGGTGTTGGGTTGGGGTGGGTTAGGGTGTGGGTTGGGGTTGGGTGTGGGTTGGGGTGGGTTGGGTTGGGTGGGTGGGTTGGGGTGGGGTTGGGTTGGGTTGGGGTTGGGTGTGGGTTGGGTTGGGTTGGGTTTGGGGTGGGTGGTTGGGTTGGGGGTTGGGTTGGGTGTGGGTTGGGTGGGGTTGGGTGGGTGTGGGTTGGGGTTGGGTGGGTGTGGGTTGGGGGTTGGGTGGGTTGGGGTTGGGTTGGGTGTGGGGTTGGGTTGGGGTGGGTTGGGGGTGGGGTGGGGTGGGGTTGGGTTGGGGTGGGGGGTTGGGTTGGGGTTGGGGTGTGGGTGGGTTGGGTGTGGGGTGTGGGTGGGTTTGGGGTTGGGTGTGGGTTGGGTTTGGGGTTGGGGTTGGGTTGGGGGTTGGGTTGGGTGGGGTTGGGTTGGGGTTGGGTGTGGGTGGGGGTTGGGTTGGGTTGGGGTGGGTGGGTGTTGGGTTGGGGTTGGGTTGGGGTTGGGTGTGGGTTGGGTGTGGGGTGGGTGTGGGTGGGGGTGTGGGTTGGGGTGGGGGGTGGGTGGTGTTGGGTTGGGTTGGGTTGGGGTTGGGTGGGTTGGGGTTGGGTTGGGTGGGTTGGGTTGGGTGTGGGTTGGGGTGGTTTGGGGTGGGGTGGGTGGTGGGTTGGGGGGGTGGGTGGGGGGTTGGGTGGGTTGTGGGTGGTGTTGGGGTGGGGGGTGGTGGGTGGGGTTGGTGGGGGTGGGTGGGTTGGGTGGGGTGGGGGTGTGGGTGGGGGGTGGTGGGTTGGGTGTGGGGGTGGGGTGGGTGGGGGTGGTTGTGGGGGGGTGGTTGGGGGTGGGTGGGGGTGGTGTGGGTGGTGGGGGGGTGGGGGTGGGTGGGGGTGGTGGGTGGGGGTGGGTTGGGGTGGTGGGTGGGGGGGTGGGGTGGTGTGGGGGGGTGGTGGGGTGTGGGGGTGGGGGTGGGGGGTGGGTGGGGTTGGGGTGGGGGTGGGGGGTGGTGGGGGTGGGTGTGGGGGGGTGGGGGTGGGGTGGGGGGTGGGGGTGGGGTGGGGGTGTGGTGGGGGGGTGGGGGTGGGGTGTGGGTGGGGTGGGGTGGGTGGGGTGGGGGTGGGTGGGGGTGGTGGGGTGGGGGGGTGGGGTGGGGTGGGTGGGGGGGTTGGGGGGTGGGGGTGGGGTGGTGGGGTGGGGGTGTGGTGGGGGGTGGGGTGGGTGGGGGGGGGGGTGGGGTGGGTGGGGGGTGGGGGGGGGGTGGGGGGTGTGGGGGGTGGGGGGTGGGGGGGGGGGGTGTGGGGTGGGGGTGGGGGGGGTGGGGGGTGGTGGGGGTGGGGGGGGGGTGTGGGTGGGGGGGGTGGGGGTGGGGGGTGGGGGGGGGGGGTGGGGGGGGGTGGGGGGGGTGGTGGGGGGGGGGGTGGGGTGGTGTGGGGTGGGGGTGGGGGGGGGGTGGGGGGGTGGGGGGGGGTGGGGTGGTGGGGGTGGGGGGGGGGTGGGTGGGGGGGTGGGGGGTGGGTGGGGGGGGGGGTGGGGGGGGTGGGGGGGGTGGGGGGGGGGTGGTGGGGGGTGTGGGGTGGGGGGGGGGGGTGGGGGTGGGGGTGGGGGGTGGGTGTGGGGGTGGGGGTGGGGGTGGGTGGGGTGGGGGGTGGGGGGGGGGTGGGGGGGTGGGGGTGGGGTGGGGGGGGGTGGTGGGGGGGGGTGGGGTGGGGGGGGTGGGGTGGGGGGGGGTGGTGGGGGTGGGGGGGGTGGGGGGGGTGGGGGGGTGGGGGGTGGGTGGGGGGGGGGTGGGGGGGGGTGGTGTGGGGGGGGGTGGGGTGGGGGGGGGGGGGGGGGTGTGGGGGGGGGTGGGGGGGGGTGGGGGTGGGGGGTGGGGGTGGTGGGGGGTGGGGGGGGGTGGGGTGGGGGGGGTGGGGTGGGGGTGGGGTGGGGGGGGGGGGTGGTGTGGGGGGTGGGTGGGGGGGTGGGGTGTGGGGGGGTGGGTGGGGGGGTGGGGGGGGGGGGTGGGGTGGGGGGGGGGGGGGGGTGGGGGTGGGGGGGGGGTGGGGGGTGGGTGGGGGGGGGGGTGGGGGTGGGGGGGGGTGGGGGGGGGGGTGGTGGGGGGGGGGGGGGGTGGGTGGGGGTGGGTGGGGGGTGGGGGTGGGGGGGGGGTGGGGGGGTGGGGGGGGTGGGGGTGGGGTGGGGGTGTGGGGTGGGGGGGGTGGGGGGTGTGGGGTGGGGGGGGGGTGGGGGGTGGGGGGGGTGGGGGTGGGTGTGGGGTGGGGGGGGGGGGGTGGGGTGGGGGTGTGGGGGTGGGTGGGGGGGGGGTGGGGGGTGGGGGGGTGGGGGGTGGGGTGGGGGGTGGGGGGGTGGGGTGGGTGGGGGGGGGGGGGTGGGGGTGGGGGTGGGGGGGTGGTGGGGGGGGGGTGGGGGGGGGGTGGGGGTGGGGGGGGGGGGGTGGTGTGGGGGTGGGGGGGTGGGTGGGGTGTGGGGGGGGGGGGGGGTGGGGGGGGTGGGGGGGTGGTGGGGGGTGGGGTGGGTGTGGGGGGGGGGTGGGGTGGGTGGTGGGGGTGGGGGGGGTGGGGGGGTGGGGGGGGGGGTGGGGGGGGGGGTGGGGGTGGGGGTGGGGGTGGGGGGTGGGGTGGGGGGGGTGGGGGTGGGGGGTGGGGGGGTGGGGGGGGTGGGGGTGGGGGTGGGGGGGGTGGTGGGGGGGTGGGTGGGGGTGGGGGTGGGGGGTGGGGTGGGTGGGGGGGGGTGGGGGGTGGGGGGGGGGGGGGGGGTGTGGGTGGGGGGGTGGGGGGTGGGGGGGGGGGGTGGGGGGGGGGGGGTGGTGGGGTGGGGGGGGGGTGGGTGGGGGGTGGGGGGGGTGGGGGGGGTGGGGGTGGGGGGGGTGTGGGGGGGGTGGGGGGTGGGGGGTGGGTGGGTGGGGTGGGGGGTGGGGGGTGGGTGGGGGTGGGGGGGGGGGTGGGGTGGGGGGGGGGGGGTGGTGGTGGGGGGGTGGGGGGGTGGGGTGGTGGGGGGTGGGTGGGGGTGGGGGGGGGGGTGGGGGGGTGGGGGTGGGGTGGTGGGGGGGGGGGTGGTGGGTGGGGGGTGGGGGGGGGTGGGGGGGGTGGGGGGGGGGGTGGGGGTGGGGTGGGGGGGTGGGGGGGGTGTGGGGTGGGGGGTGGGTGGGGGGGGGTGGGGGGTGGTGGGGGGGGTGGGGGTGGGGGGGGGGGTGGGGGGTGGTGGGGGGGTGGGGGTGGGTGGGGGGGGTGGGGGGGTGGGGGGTGGTGGGGGGGGGGGTGGGGGGTGGGGGGTGGGTGTGGGGGTGGTGGGGTGGGTGGGGTGGGGGGTGGGTGGGGGGGGGGGGTGGTGGGGTGGGGGGGTGGGGGGGGGGGGGGTGTGGTGGGGGGGTGGGGGGGGTGTGGGTGGGGGTGGGGGGTTGGGGTGGTGGGGGGGTGGGGGTGGGGGGGGGGTGGTGGGGGGGGGGGTTGGGGGGGGTGGGGGGGTGGGGGTTGGGTGGGGGTGGGGGGGTGGGTGGGGGGTGGTGGGGTGGGGGTGGGGGGTGGGTGGTGGTGTGGGGGGGGGGGTGGGGGGGTGGGGGGGGGGGGTGGGGGGGGTGGGGGTGGGGGGGGGGGTGGGGGTGGGGTGGGGGGGGGGTGGGTGGGGTGGGGGGGTGGTGGGGGGGGTGGGGGGTGGTGGGGGGGGGGGTGGGGGGTGGGGGGTGGGGGGTGGGGGGGTGGGTGGGGGGGTGGGGGTGGGGTGGGGTGGGGGGGGGGGGTGGGGGGTGGGTGGGGGGGGTGGGGGGGTGTGGGGGGGTGGTGGGGGGGTGGGTTGGGGGGGGGGTGGGGTGGTGTGGGGGGGGTGGGGGGTGGGGGGGGGGGTGGGGTGGTGGGGGGGGTGGGTGGGGGTGGGTGGGGGGTGGGTGGGGTGGGGGGGTGGGGGTGGGGGGGGGTGGGGGGTTGGGGGGGGGTGTGGGGTGGGGTGTGGGGGTGGGTGGGTGGGGGGGGTGGGTGGGGGGTGGGGGGTGGGGTGGGGGGGGTTGGGTGGGGGGGGGTGGGTGGGTGGGGTGGTGGGGGTGGGGGGTGGTGGGGGTGGGGTGTGGGGGTGGGGGGTGGGGGGTGGGGGTGGGGGGGGGTGGGGGGTGGGGGTGGGTGGTGGGGGGGTGTGGGGGTGGTGGGGGGGTGGGGGGTGGTGGGGGGTGGGTGGTGGGGGGGTGTGGGGGGGGTGGTGGGGGGGGTGGGTGGGGGGTGGTGGGGTGGGGTGGGTGGGGTTGGGGGGGGGTGGTGGGGGGGGGGTTGGTGGGTGGGGGTGGGGGGTGGGGTGGGGGGGGGTTGGGGGTGGGGGGGTTGGGGTGGTGGGGGGGGGTGGGGGTGGGGTGGGGGGGTGGGGGGGGGTGTGGGGGTGGGTGGGTGGGGGGGGGGTGGGGTGGGGGTGGGGTGGGGTGTGGGGTGGGGTGTGGGGGGGTGGGGGGTGGGGTGGGGGGTGGGGGGGGGGGTGGGTTGGGGGGGGTGGGTGGGTGTGGGGGTGGGGGGGGTGGGGTGGGTGGGGGGGGGTGGGGGGTGGGGGGTGGGGGGGGGTGTGGTGGGTGGGGGGTGGGGGGGGGGTGGGGTGGGGTGGGGGGTGGGGGTGGGGGTGGGTGTTGGGGGGGTGGGGTGGGGGGTGGGGTGGGTGGGGGGGGTGGGGTGGGGGGGGTGGGTGGTGGGGGGGGGGGTGGGGTTGGGGGGTGGGGGGGGGGGGGTGGGTGGGGTGGGGGGTGGGGGGGGGGGGGTGGGTGGGGGGGGGGTGGTGGGTGGGGGGGGGGGTGGTGGGGGTGGGGGGGTGGGGTGGGGGGTGGGGGGTGGGGGGGGGTGGGGGGTGGGGGGGTTGGGGGGGGGGGTGTGGGTGGGGGTGGGTGTGGTGGGGGGGGGGTGGGTGGGGGGTGGGGTGGGGTGGGGGTGGGGGGGGGTGGGTGGGGTGGGGGGTGTTGGGGGGTGGGGGTGGGGGTGGGTGGGGGGGTGGGGGGTGGTGGTGGGGGGGTGGGGGGTGGGGGGGGGGTGGTGGGGGGGTGGGGGTGGGGGTGGGTGTGGGGGGGTGGGGGTGTGGGGGGGGGTGGGGGGTGTGGGTGTGGGGGTGGGTGGGGTGGGGGGGTGGGTGGGGTGTGGGGGGTGGGTGGGTGGTTTGGGGTGGGGGGGGTGGTGGGGGGGTGGGTGGGGTGGTGGGGGTGGGGGTGGGTGGGGTGGGGGGTGGGTGGTGTGGTGGGGGTGGGTGTTGGGTGGGGGGTGGTGGGGGGGTGGGGTGTGGGGGTGGGGTGGTGGGGTGGGTTGGGGTGGGGGTGGGGGGGGTGGGGTGGGGGTTGGTGGGGTGGGGGGTGGGGTGGGGGTGGGGTGGGGGTGGTGGGGGGTGTGGGGTTGTGGGTGGGGGGTGGTGGGGGTGGGGTGGGGGTGGGGTGGGGGTTTGGGGTGGGGTGGGTGGGGGGGTGGGGGGGTGGGTTGTGGGTGGGGGTGTGGGGGGGTGTGGGGTGTGGGGGGTGGGTGGGGTGGGGGTGGGGGGGGGGGGTGGTGGGGGTGGGGGTGGGGGGGTTGGGGGGTGGGGTGGGGGGGGTGGGTGGTTGGGGTGGGGGTGTGGGGTGGGTGGGTGGGGGGTGTGGGGGGGGGTGGGTGGGGGGTGGGGGTGGGGTGGTGTTGGGGTGGGGGGGGGTGTGGGGGGGGTGGGGGTGGGGGTGTGGGGGTGGTGGGTGGGGTGGTTGGGGGGGTGGGGGGTGGGGTGGGTGTGGGTGTGGGTGGTTGGGGGGGTGGGGGGGGTGTGGGGTGGTGGGGGGGGTTGGGGGGGGTGGGTGGGGGTTGGGTGGGTGGGGGGTGGTGGGGGTGTGGGGGGGTGTGGGGTTGGGGTGGTGGGGTGGGGGGTGGGTGGTTGGGGGGTGGTGGGGGTGGGTGGGGGGGGGTGGGTTGGGGGGGTGGGTGGGGGGGTGGGGGGGGTTGGGGGGGTGGGGGGGGTGGGGGTGGGGGGGTGGGGGTGGGGTGTGGGGGGGGTGGGGGGGTGTGGGGGTGTGGGGGGGGGGGGGGGGGTTGGGGGGTGGGTGGGGGGGGGGGGTGGGGGGGTGGGGGGGGGGTGGGGGGGGGGGTGGTGGGGGGGGGTGGGGTGGGGGGGTGGTGTGGGGGTGGGGTGGGGGGGTGGGGGGTGGGGGGGGGGGGTGGGGGTGGGGGGGGTGGGTGGGGGGGTGGGGGGGGGGGTGGGGGTGGGGGGGTGGGTGGGGGGGGGTGGTGGGGGTGGGGGTGGGTGGGGGGGGGGGTGGGGGTGGGGGTGGTGGGGGGGGGTGGGGGTGGGGGTGGGGGGGTGGGGTGGGGGGTGGGGGGGTGGGGGGGGGGTGGGGGGGGTGTGGGGGGGTGGGGGGGGGTGGGGGGTGGTGGGGGGTGGGGTGGGGGGGGTGGGGTGGGGTGGGGGGGTGGGGTGGTGTGGGGGTGGGTGGGGGTGGGGGTGGGGGTGGGGGTGTGGGTGGGGGTGGGGGGTGGGGTGGGGGTGGGGGGGGGGGGTGGTGGGTGGGGGTGGGGGGTGGGGGGGGTGGGTGGTGGGGTGGGGGTGGTGGGGGGGGGGGTGGGGGGGTGGTGGGGGGGGGTGGGGGGGTGGGGGGGTGGGTGGGTGGGGGGGGGGGGTTGGGGGGGTGTGGGTGGGGGGTGGGGGTGGGGGTGGGGGTGGGTGGGGGGTGGGGGTGGGGGGTGGGGGGGTGGGGGTGGGGGTGGGTGGGGGGGTGGGGGTGGGGGGGGGTGGTGGGGGGGGGGG
>NW_026574818.1:0-9592 GCF_905146905.1 Nyctereutes procyonoides | reverse complement strand
CAGAGAGAGAGAGCGAGCAGAGACAGGCAGAGGGAGAAGCAGGCTCCATGCAGGGAGCCTGACATGGGACTCGGTCCCGGGTCTCCAGGATCACACCCTGGGCCAAAGGCAGGCGCTCAACTGCTGAGCCACCCGGACTGCCTGGCGTTTGATTGTAAAACCTGTGAAAAACCTCTGTTTCAGAACACCTACGAATCAACATGTCATGGGTAAGCCTCATAGCTGGTCTCAAAAACTATAGTTTTTATAGTGATTTATTTAGGAGGTAGAAATAAATATATTCTCTGGGGAAAGACGTGAATTAACAGGGAAAGAACTGTATTGAGAGAGGAAAGAACACTGGCCAAAGAAGCTTCTTTTTCTTCATTTGGGGGATGGGGGGGGAGGCTTTACTTTTTTTTCTACTTTGGTGAAAGTTTACTTTTATAGTAGCACCATTCGAGATTGTCTCTTATAAAACTCCTATAAAGATTTAATAATGGGATCCATTTAATTTATTACAAGAATCTAAGTAACTTAACACCAGAGGTATACTTACAAAAATGAAAGATAATAGGGCTCTAAGTGCATTTTGTTTGCAATGTATTTTATTTAAATAAAACTGGAGGAAGTTCTTCTAAAATGGAGTTGGAAGGGGGTAAGGAGAAACAGTGAAAAGGCCCAGATCCATTTTCACAGAGCAACTTAAAAAAAAAAGGATGAATTTGGACCTGAGAGGCAACAAGTTGATAATGGCACACCAGGAGAAGAAAGATGATCCTTAGGAAAAATAGTGACATACAGGAATGTGATTGAAGAGCAGATCTCACCCGCCCAAACAATAATTCAGGGGATTCATTTGAAGTCAAAAAAGATAAAAGAATCACTGTGTATAGAACTTGATCATGGCTAGGGGGTGAGAAGAAAGTACTTTCTGAATGTGAAATCCTGAGAAGCAACACACTTGGGATGGTAACCTAAACCCAATCTCATCTAAGGACTGCATGTAATGGAACCAAGCTAGACACTTGCCTTTTTTTCTCCTCTATTTTTCCTACTATTCTAGTTTTGTTTTCAGTTTTTTACAGTGACAGAGAGAGAGAGAGGGAGGGAGGGAGAGAGTCTTAGGCAGGCTCCACACCCAGCGCAAAGCCCCATGCAGGGCTCATTCTCATCATGACCTGAACCGGAATCAAGAGTCAGACACTAAACCAACTGAGTCACGCAGGTGCCCCTGCACCTCTCTAGTTTTTATTTATTTTTTTAAAGATTTTATTATTTATTAATGAGACACACACAGAGAAAGAGAGAGAGAGGCAGAGACACAGGCAGAGGGAGAAGCAGGCTCCATGCAGGGAGCCCGATGCAGGACTTGATCCCGGGACCCCGGGACCGTGACCTAAGCCAAAGGCAGGCGCTAAACCGCTGAGCCACCCAAGGACCCCCCCCACCCCGCCCCGTCTCTAGTTTTTAATTTGAATTTCTCACACTGTGAAAATGATTTTTATACTTTGTGAGATGGACTGGGAATATTATGATCTGCATTTCTCACCCTGATGGCAGGGTGTAGAGATGGGACAGATGGTTTAGGCCACCAACCCAGAGTCTAAAGTGAAATTTTAGGAACCCAGTAAGTGGGCATAGAATTGAACAACAATCTTCCTTCGTGCCTTGAAGGTAATATGCAAGCAGGTCCAAAAACAATGGCTACATTCCTATGGAACGTTTAATTTTAGGGTGTTCTTAGATGTTTCATCACAGACTTCTATAAACTTTTACTACTTCTGCTACTGCCACAGAACAATTACTAACACCAAAATACCAAAAACTAGTTTTCTTTTTCTTGACTCTGGGATATAAATGAGACACCTTTTAGAATTTACATTGGTCTCTTTAAGTAAATAGGATGTCATTTAGTAGGTTGGTATTTTAATCAAACACAAAGCATGTCACTTCAGTCAGTGACATTCCTGGAAAGCAATTAGACAGATGCTCCATAAATGTGTTTCTGAAAGATCATGGGGCGAGTGTCGGCCTTTTTATGACAATACCTGAGAATGACCTGTGGGAATGCTAACATTTCATCTGTTGTTACAGCCATGCAAAGCATTATAGGTCCACTGACAAGGGGAAAAATTCAGTGAGCTTAAAAAAGAATGGTGTAGAATTCATTTCTTTATTTATTTATAAAAATTTTATTTACTCATGAGAGACACACAAAAGAGAGGCAGAGACATAGGCAGAGGGAGAAGCATGCTCCCTGCAGGGAACCCAATGCAGGACTGGATTCCAGGACCCCGGGATCATGACCTGAGCCAAAGGCAGATGCTCAACTACTGAGCTACCCAGGTGTCCTGATCATGTAGAATTTAACAACAAAAAAATAAAATGGAAAAATATGTCTGAAAGCTTTGAGATATCTTAAATTATTGAGCTAACTTTCTTAAAAGTATATATGGCACTTGTGAAAATTCTTGGTAAGCTCACTTAGGTTTCTTGTGTAATCATCTGTAAAACAGATGGCATAAACCTAGTAAAATCTTCACCTATTGTTTCATGTTCACTTTACACGAAATTCCTTTGGTCTTTTCTCATGGATTCAGTTCATCCGCTCCCTCTCTGAAGGGGAATGGAAGATACTGGCATAAAGAGGTGTGTATGGCAGTGGTTCTTAAGGAGCTCATGGAAAAGCACTAACTCCTCTTTTTCTTTCTACATGCAAAATTATTAAGTGGAAAAAATTAGTCTAATTGATTAACACTTTACCCTGAAAAGAGTAAGTGAAAGAAATCAATTTTTCCTTAAAAAAAAAAAAAAAAACCTGATGTGGGCCTTATACATGACTCCATCCCAATGCCTTCTTTAGTATCTATCCCCTGCTGCTGTCCCATATGACCAGGGTCCTGCACCCCTTCCATATTAGGAATGGTGAACTTTTTCTGCAAAAACCCAGATATTAAATATTTTAGGTTTTGCAGGCCATACAGTTGTCGTCCCAACTACATAGTTCTGCTGTTTTAGGTGAAGGCAGCTATCGACAAATGCAAAATCAGATTAATATAGCTGTGTCCCAATACAACTTTATCTGTGAACACTGACACTTGAATTTCATATCATTTTCATGTAATATCATTCTTCTTTTAGTGTTTCCAACTATTTAAAAATGCAAAAATTGTTCCTAACTTGTAGGTCATACAAAAATAGGCATCTGGCCAGATTTGGCTGTTGGGCTGTCTTAAGACAGTTCCTGGTCTAGTGCACTGCTGCTTCCTCAAGGGCTGGGTAGCGTTCACTCAATCACAGTCCAAAGGAAGAAGTCTCTAAAGATGCTTCTGTTTATAAAGGCTTCCCAATGACACATTCAGAACTTTATGGAGTAACACTATGTCCATGATTTTTTTTAAAGAAGATTTTATTAAGTTATTCAGGAGAGACACACAGAGAGGGGCAGATCTAGGCAGAGGGAGGAGCCCAGCAGGGAGCCTGAGGCGGGGTTCCATCCCAGCACCCGGGTTAGAGCTCTCCCCTGGGACAGAAAAGAGAGTCAAACAATGGCAGGCCCAGGAAGCGGTTGCTCCTTCCTCGCTGCGCATCCAGTGCGTCGCGATCAGTGGGGTTCTCTCGCGTCCCCTTGGCTCTGGGCCCTGAGGCCAGGAGGGCGGGGGGGGGGGGTTGGAGGAGGTCAGGGAGGGGGAGAGTCCTCGCCAGGGACACTGGCGATGGTGGCACGCAGGTGGCAAGCGGCCCCTGGCCCTGGGAAGGCGGAGGAGGCACAGGAGGGGCGCAGGGAGGAGGCTCACGTGGATGGGGGGTATTTTGGGGAGAGGCGGGAAGGTGGGGAGTAAACTGGGAGAGCGGGAGACGCAGGAGGGAGGCCTGGAACAGGGAAGGGAGAAAGAGAAGGTACAGAGGAAGCGCCGAAGAGGAAGGACAGAGCAGTGTCCCCTGAACTCCCTAGTGACCCCGCGAGGGCTCAGGCCTAAGCGCCTCAGCCCCCAGCCGTCCGCCGAGCGGATGCAGGCCCCTCGGTCCCCGTCACTTTAGGAATTCCCTGTGCCTTCACGTTCCCTGTGCATCCAAGCACCTTCCCTCCTCCTCTCCTGAGGTCACAACGGAAGCTAAGGACAGTCAGTTCAGGGCGCGGCTCTCTGCGTCTCAGCTTCAACCTCGGGCGACCAGGAGGGGGTTCCCTGTCCCGGGTCGGGGAGCAGCGACAGGGCCGACCCGCGAGATGCCTCTCCGCCGGGGCCGCCTCTCCGGCTGCGGAAGCTGCGCGCTGCGCCCCGGCTCCTGCTCTGGCCGGCGGGCGGCGGCGGCGGCGGCGGCTGCTGCGACTCGCAGGCTCCAGGGCCGCTGCCCCGAAGTCCGCTGCCCGCGACTCGGGTCCTGGCACCTGGACCCGCGAGGGTCGGGCGCGGTGCGCTAGCAGGAGGCAGTGGGTGCCAGGGGGCGGCCCTGAGAAGGCCGCAGAGGAGACCGGAGGGCAAGGGGCGGAGCCGGGAGCCGGGAGCCGGGAGCCGGGAGCCGGGCTGGCCGCCGCGCGGGAGGAATCTGAGCGGGCGGCGGGCGCGGGGGAGCGGAGGCCCCGCGGAGGCGGCGGCGGCGGCGCTGGAGGGCGGGGGCGCGCGGCGGGGGCGGGCGGCTACGCGGCCAGGGCTGGACTGCTGAAGCCACTGCGATCCACCACCAGACTCACCTGGGAGGGGGCCGGGTGCACCCAGCACGCGGCGCCCCAGGGGACCCCGCTCCGAGCTGCAACCTGAAGCCCCCGCCGCCCCAGGCCGCACACGTCCCCGCGCCGGTTCTCAGCTGCCACCGCGGTTGTTCCCAGGGCTCCGGCAAGCCCTGTGCCCACCCGACTGCTCCGCATCGCCGCCACGGCCCGTGAGACTCCTCCTGGCGGTCGGCTCCGTGGAACTTGACTTCTCACCTCCTGCACCTCATCACCTCCAGTCCCTCTCCCGCGTCTCGCCTCTAAGCCCCCAATTTCCTCTCCCTCCCCCGGCCACCTCCCTCACTTGGGGCGGTTGGGATGCGTCTTCCCGTGGATCCGAGCGCCAGCCTGCGCTTCAGCCCTCCGTGCAGCGGCCTGCAGCCCGGCAAGACCAGCGAGGTGAGCCCGGTGGGGGCTGCGCCGCCGCAGCAGGAGCAACAGCAGCAGGGGCGGTGGCGGCGGCAGCGGCAGCGGCAGCGGCCCGGGTGTCCCGGTTGCCGCCGCCGCAGGACGCCCGCACCACGGTAGGGGTCATCGCCGACCACGCGGCCCAGCTCGTGCGCACCCACAGCCCAGCCTCCTGTGCTGCGTGCTGCCCTCGCACTGGCGCTGCGACAAGACCCTGCGGGGCCTTCAAAGTAAGAAGCTGCGCCCCCCCCCCCAAGCCGGGCGCCGCGGGACCCGCCCCAGGGTCTCCAAGCCCGCGGGGGGCCGGCGCCCTGACGGCCTCCGAGGCCTCCTAGCTTGGGGGCTCTGACCCGAGGGCGCCCCCCCACTGGCCCTCTTCCTCCGGATCCCTCACGCGGTGGGGAGGGGGGGATGGCCCCGCGCAGATCCTTCTCTCTCGCACCTGTGCCGCAGCCACTGCTCAGCCCCTGGCCCCTGTATCCCTTCATTACCCCTGAAGCCTCCCGCCCCGTCCTGACCCACTCCTCTGAGCCGTGTCCCCTCCCCCAGGAGCCCCGGTGCCCGCTCCCGGCCGCCACCCGGCCCCCAGTCCCCGGGGTGAGGAGCCCGGCCTCCGGCCCCCGACCGCGCGCCCCGGGCGCAGGGCTTACCCACCGGCCGCGCAGGGCGGGCTGTCGGCGCCGCCCCTCCCTGGGTCCCGCGCGCTCCCACGCTCGCCCCTCCGCCCGGCCGGGCGCCCCCTTCCCTTGCCCGCCTGAGCCTCGGGGCCCCGGCCTCTCCCGGGCTCTGGGGGGCCGGCGGCGCGCTGGCCTCCGGGGCGGGCGCCGGGTGCGGGCTGTGGCGCGTGGGCCGCAGAACCGGGGTCCCAGGGGGTCCCGGGCAAATCTGGGGACTCCGGGAGGCGTGAGGGTGACGCAGGCGGGGCGCTCGGTGGGCGCGCAGCCCCGCGCCGGTGCCCCTTAGGGGGAGGAAGGCGGGGCCGCTAGGGTCGCCGCGCGCCCCGAGGCGGGGGAGCCCCGGAGTCCCGGGCGCTGGACCCTCGAGTGCGGGCAGGTGGCCAGTGGAGGGGCGGGGGCTCGGGCGCCTCCGGGAGCTGGCGGCCCGCCCCCCGCCTCACCCCACCTGGCGGGGATAAGGGAAAGCTGCGAGATGCCTTCACACAGCCGCCTTGGGAAAGCAGGCGAAGGGGTGCGGGTTTCTCTTGTGGGGACTTTTAAAGGACTTGAGCCCCGGAGGGCCCTCCTGCTTCTGAAAGGTGGCGGGGGGCTCCGGTCAGGGGCCTGGGCGTGGAGGAGCGACCCCGGGGCCTGAGAGCGCTCCCGGGCGCGGGCGCGGGCGCGGGCGCCGCGGCCTCCTCCGCCCCCTGCCGGCCTCTTGGCTGCAGGCTGCAGGGCGGTAGCAGCGGCCTGGGCAGGTTCAGGGGGCAGGGTCCGGAGCCCCTCGCGGTCGCCCGGCGGTTCTCCAGGACGCGCTCCAGGTTTCCCGGGGCGGCCCTCGCCAGGGGAGGCGCGGAGCCCCCGGGCCGGTGCGGGCTGGGCTGATGGGGAACCGGGTTCCCGGGCAGCTCACACTCGGGGGCCTGGGAAAGGAGCCTCGCCCGCCCTGTCTGTGGCCTGTGGACTTGGGAAAGGTGGGCCTGGGTCCTCTGGGATCTGGGATCTGTGGACAGCAGGGTTAGCGAGGCCTGGCCAGGTTGGGGGGCGGGAGGACGGAGGAATCGTGCCAGGGCCTCCACCGTGGGCCTTGTGGCCAGACTCCCACAGGCCACTGGCGGTTCCCTGCTGTGGATCGCCCCCCACCCCACGCACCCGTTCAGATTGTGTGCGGGGGTGGGGTGCAGAGAAAGAGGAGTCCAGGTGGTTTAGAGCCGGTTATCTAGCTGGGTCCTCCATCAGAAGAGAAATCAGAATGAATTGTGGAGGAAAGGGGAGGTTGCATTCTGGGCAGGTTTCATTTTGCAGTGGGTTCAAGCAGTGTGTGTGTGTGTGTATTTTTTACCCCTCCCATTTCTTTTATAAACCACCCATTCTGTAGGTTACTGTTTTCCTCCTTGAAATACAAAAAGTTGAGAATGTATGTGAATTAGGGAAATTGGAATTCCCCCCCCCCCAGATATCTTTTATGATGTTAATCGTCCCTAGGCCCAGAATGTTCTACTTGGCCTTCAGCAAGGAATGGAAATTTGTCCCCCCACCCCCCACCCCCAAAGAAAAACACCCCTCCAATCACCAACAAACAACCTGGATGAAAACAGCAAATACAAATAAGTAGGTATTTTGTCTATAGAATGCCAGGTCAAGCATTCCAAGTCAGGATGTATGGAAATAGAAGGGTGGGTGCCTGCATTTTCAAAGATACCATTTAGCCGTTTGGTAGTCTACATTCTGTTTTCTTCGACTCCTCTTTTGAACAGTTCTCCTGTATTTATGGTGCTGAATTGATTGTGAGCCTTGGTATTTGGGATAGAAATGATCTTTTTGGTGTAAAGATAGAATACAGTGTCTTTTGAGCTGTTCTCAGAGATTTTGGTTATCTTTAGGTTTTCTCACTACTGCTCTTTTAAAATTATTTTGAAAATGAACTGTTTTCTTTGCTGTTAATCATCCTTGTTGTTAATTGCAGAGCAGTTTTCCTTTTAACCAGTAAACAAAACCATACGTGGCCATATTCAATTAAGTGTTTTCATTCATATTAATGACAAAATAAATTGAGTTAATGTAAGACTTGATTTGCTGTGTTCTCCCACCCACAGACCTGTATTTAAGAAAATTTAGACAGGGATCCCTGGGTGGCGCAGCGGTTTGGCGCCTGCCTTTGGCCCAGGGCGCGATCCTGGAGACCCAGGATCAAATCCCACATGGGGCTCCCGGTGCATGGAGCCTGCTTCTCCCTCTGCCTGTGTCTCTGCCTCTCTCTCTCTCTCTCTCTCTCTGTGTGTGTGACTATCATAAATAAATAAAAATTTATAAAAAAAAAAAAGAAAATTCAGACAGATGGTGATAGCTGAGATCCACTCAATGTATACGTTTTGTCTCTGCTGAAAAAGATGTGTAGAGATTTGGAACATCCAGATTTTTACAATATTTTTTATTGTTTTCATCTAAATGTTAGTAAAAAGAATCTCTCTTTACCTGTCTTTTGAGATAAAAGCCTGAGCTCAGTAGACTTTCTACACCTTTGAAACATGATCAAATACATATGTATTGAAGAAATAATATGAAAAAGTCTCAGTTTTTGAAGTCGTGGCCACAATTTGGCTATCGTTTTTAGAGCTACGTACAAAGTAAGTTATAGTGTTGTTGGGTGGATAATAGATAGGTAAATATAGTTAAAAACACAAACACACAGAAATTAATTGTGGAAAAATCTGGGATTTAAATCAATACAGTATTTAGTGAGCCCATATTTTATGTCTGTGACCCTGAACTCAGCACTCTAAAGAATCAGAAGTGAATTCAATATATGGTGCATTGATGTGTTAATTTAAAAAACTACTTCAAAATGATATTGGCAATGTATTCTATTAAGACATAGGCAACAAATTACTGTTGTTCAGCTGATCTTGTTCTGGGATTATCTAAGAATACTTATAATTTGCTTATACTCGGCATGTAAAAATGCAAAAACAACTAGTATGTTTTAAAATATGCAAAGTTGCTTATTAGTATTATATTTTAATACTAATTAAAAGTATTAAAACTTTTAGTATTAGTATTTAATTAGTATTAAATACTAATTAAAGTATCAAAAACTAATTAAAACTAATTAAAAGTTCTGCAGTTTTGTCATGTTCAGTCCTTCCAGGTGTCAAGGAAATGGAAACGCATATTTTTAACGTTTCTTTCAGGTGTATGTCCCTGAAAGCTTAAAATACTTAAGGGATACTATTAGAGGATCTCCAATGCCCTTTCTGTCCTAGATAATTCTAGTGACCAATAAATAAATAAGTAAAAAATAAATAGCAATTTGCAAATTCAGTTCTTTAGTTAATAAATAGTCTGGTAGAAATAGGGAGAACATATGTCAACTTTGCATCCAGTAGCACCCTTATAGTTAGGAGTCTGTCAAGATTTCCACCATGAAGCCTGGTGTTCGGGGTTAATAACTCATTTGCTTTAAATAGTTTCAAGCTTAAATAATAAATAAATAAATAAATAAATAAATAAATAAATAAATAAATAAATAACTAGCTTCGAGCTGGGGGATCCCTGGGTGGCTCAGCGGTTTGGCGCCTGCTTTCCACCCAGGGTGTGATCCTGGAGACCTGGGGTCCAGTCAGTCCCATGTTGGGCTTCCTGCATGGAGCCTGCTTCTCCCTCTGCCTGGGTCTCTGCCTCTCTTTCTCTATCTTTCTCTCTCTCTCTGTCTGTCTGTCTCTCATGAATAAATAGATAAAATATTTTTTTAAAAAACAGTAATAAAATAGCTTCAAGCTGAAAGAAACACAAAGCGGAATTTTTTTTAAAGATTTTATATATTTATTCATAGAGA
>NW_026574817.1:0-681 GCF_905146905.1 Nyctereutes procyonoides | reverse complement strand
CACTTAAAACAACCCCAGTGCCCAACAATAGTACAATCGGTACATTTATCACGATACACTCATCCAATAGGAGGAACCGCGGCCCGCGGGGGAGCGCAGCCGGGGCGGGCGGGCGCGCGGAGGCAGGAAGGGCCGCGAGGGGGCGGGGCCGGCGCGCGGCTCGGGCGGGCGCTTCTCTCAACTTACGTCTTGGCGTCGGCGGCGAGTTTGCTTCTCGGTCGGGCGCCGCCGCCCCCCGCCGCCCCCCGCCGCCGCCCCCGCCGCCCCCCGCCGCCGCCGCCGCCAAAGGAACCAAAGAAAGATAGCTTCATAATTCACTTACATATTTTAATTTCCTGTACTCACATTCCTTCTGTGAACTCTCACCACCAAAATATAGACAAAATTCTTTATTTTCTCTGAATTTAGGTAGGCTTTTTTTTCATATTGAAGCTATTCTATAAGCCTATAATCATGGTTTCTATATTCCTTTGTGCTTTTTTTCTTTTTTTTTAAAGATTTTATTTATTTATTCATGATAGAGAGAGAGAGAGAGAGAGAGAGAGAGAGAGAGGCAGAGACACAGGCAGAGGGAGAAGCAGGCTCCATGCAAGGAGCCCGACGTGGGATTCGACCCCGGGTCTCCAGGATCGCGCCCGGGCCAAAGGCAGGCGCCAAACCGCTGCGCCACCCAGGGATCCC
>NW_026574816.1:0-512 GCF_905146905.1 Nyctereutes procyonoides | reverse complement strand
GAAGAGGGATCCCTGGGTGGCGCAGCGGTTTGGCGCCTGCCTTTGGCCCAGGGCGCGATCCTGGAGACCTGGGATCGAATCCCACGTCGGGCTCCCGGTGCATGGAGCCTGCTTCTCCCTCTGCCTGTGTCTCTGCCTCTCTCTCTCTCTCTCTCTGTGTGACTATCATAAATAAATAAAAAATTAATAAAAATTAAAAAAAAAAGAACTGAGGAAGAGGTATTCTAAGAACTTACCTAAAAAAAAAAAAAAGACTGGTTTCAAAAATAAGTTGTCAATCCCCTGTGACAAATGCTGCTGAAAGTTTGAATGAGATAACTTGAGACTTGGCAATTAGATTTGTTATGCATTCTGTTGTCAGGATCCAAGAGTAATTTCAGTGCTCATAAATCTGTATGAGATGATTTAATCATATGATTAAATGATAGATTCTAGTTCAATAAGATGTGTGAAACACTGTACACCTGAAAGAACATAAACATATTTCCTGTCCTCTCCCCTATTCTACCCAA
>NW_026574815.1:0-9518 GCF_905146905.1 Nyctereutes procyonoides | reverse complement strand
GCTGAGGAGGGGCAAGATGGCGGAAGAGCAGGGTCCCCAAATCACCTGTCACCAAAAAATTACCTAGATAACCTTCAAATCATCCTGAAAATCTATGAATTCGGCCTGAGATTTAAAGAGAGACCACCTGGAAAGCTACAGGGAGAAGAGTTCGCGCTTCTATCAAGGTAGGAAGATGGGGAAAAAGAAATAAAGAAACAAAAGGCCTCCGAGGGGGAGGGGCCCCGTGAGGAGCCCGGCTGAGGCCGGGGCGAGTGTCCCCAGGACAGGAGAGCCCCGTCCCGGAGGAGCAGGAGCTGCACCAACCTTCCCGGGCGGAAAGGGGCTCGCAGGGAGTTGGAACAGGACCCAGGAGGGCGGGGATGCCCTCAGGCTCCCTGGGACACTAACAGACACCTGCGCCCCAGGAGAGTGCGCCGAGCTCCCTAAGGGCTGCAGCGCGCACGGCAGGACCCGGAGCAGCTCGGAGGGACTTGGGAGCGGCTCCATGGAGGGAGCTGCGGGGCAGGAGCGCGAATCCCACAGCACAGGCCGGAAGCACAGGGCGCCGGACACAGCCCAGGATCCGGCCTCCCCCAGGACAGGCAGAGGCCAGGAGGGCCCAGGACAGCAAGGATGCTCCTGCCCCGAGCTGAGCAGATCAGCGGCCCCGCCCCGGAGCCTCCAGGCCCTGCAGACGGAGAGCCGAGAGCCCCGAGCCCCGAGCCCCGTAGTTCCTGCGGGGGCTGACTCCAGGCTTCCAGAGCTGCCATAGCAACTGCAGATATTCCTCCTGGGGCCTCACGGGCTAAACAACCCCGGCTGAGCCATGCAGCAGGCAGGGGCAGAACAGCTCCCCCAAGTGCTAACACATGAAAATCAACACAACAGGCCCCTCCCCCAGAAGACGAGCTGGACGGACCAGTTCCAGGGGAAGTCAAGGGACTTAAAGTCTACAGATTCAGAAGATACTCCCCCATGTTTTTTTTGTTTTGTTTTGTTTTTCTTTTTTCTTTTCTTTTTGATTTCTGATTGCATCTCCCAACCCCCCTTTTTTTCACCTTTCTTTTTATTTCTCTTTTTCTTTCTCTTTTTTTCTTTTTTCCCCTTCTTTTTCTTTTTTCTCTTTCTCTTTTCTTTCCTTTCTCTCTTTCTCTCCTTTTACCAATACAACTTGTTTTTGGCCACTCTGCACTGAGCAAAATGACTAGAAGGAAAACCTCACCTCAAAAGAAAGAATCAGAAACAGTCCTCTCTCCCACAGAGTTACAAAATCTGGATTACAATTCAGTGTCAGAAAGCCAATTCAGAAGCACTATTATACAGCTACTGGTGGCTCTAGAAAAAAGCATTAAGGACTCACGAGACTTCATGACTGCAGAATTTAGATCCAATCAGGCAGAAATTAAAAATCAATAGAATGAGATGCAATCCAAACTAGAAGTCCTAACGACGAGGATTAACGAGGTGGAAGAACGAGTGAGTGACATAGAAGACAAGTTAATGGCAAAGAGGGAAACTGAGGAAAAAAGAGACAGACAATTAAAAGACCATGAAGACAGATTAAGGGAAATAAATGACAGCCTAAGGAAGAAAAACCTACGTTTATTTGGGGTTCCCGACGGCGCCAAAAGGGCCAGAGGGCCAGAATATGTATTTGAACAAATCCTAGCTGAAAACTTTCCCAATCTGGGAAGGGAAACAGGCATTCAGATCCAGGAAATAGAGAGATCCCCCCCTAAAATCAATAAAAACCATTCAACACCTCGACATCTAATAGTGAAGCTTGCAAATTCCAAAGATAAAGAGAAGATCCTTAAAGCAGCAAGAGACAAGAAGTCCCTGACTTTCATGGGGAGGAATATTATGGTAACAGCAGACCTCTCCACAGAGACCTGGCAAGCCAGAAAGGGCTGGCAGGATATATTCAGGGTCCTAAATGAGAAGAACATGCAACCAAGAATACTTTATCCAGCAAGGCTCTCATTCAAAATGGAAGGAGAGATAAAGAGCTTCCAAGACAGGCAGGAACTGAAAGAATATGTGACCTCCAAACAGCTGTGCAAGAAATTTTAAGGGGGACTCTTAAAATTCCCCTTTAAGAAGAAGTTCAGTGGAACAATCCACAAAAACAAGGACTAAATAGATATCATGATGACACTAAACTCATATCTGTCAATAGTAACTCTGAACGTGAATGGGCTTAATGACCCCATCAAAAGGCACAGGGTTTCAGACTGGATAAAAAAGAAGGACCCATCTATTTGCTGTCTACAAGAGACTCATTTTAGACAGAAGGACACCTACAACCTGAAAATAAAAGGTTGGAGAACCATTTACCATTCAAATGGTTCTCAAAAGAAAGCAGGGTAGCCATCCTTATATCAGATAAACTAAAATTTACCCCGAAGACAGTAGTGAGAGACGAAGAGGGACACTATATCATACTTAAAGGATCTATCCAGCTAGAGGACTTAACAATCCTCAATATATATGCCCCGAATGTGGGATCTCCCAAATATTTAAATCAATTAATAACCAAAATGAAGAAATACTTAGATAATAATACACTTATACTTGGTGACTTCAATCTAGCTCTTACTATACTAGATAGGTCTTCTAAGCACAACATCTCCAAACAAACGAGAGCTTTAAATGATACACTGGACCAGATAGATTTCACAGATATCTACAGAACTTTACATCCAAAACTCAACTGAATACACATTCTTCTCAAGTGCACATGGAACTTCCTCCAGAAGAGACCACATACTGGGTCACAAATCGGGTCTGAACTGATACCAAAAGATTGGGATCGTCCCCTGCATATTCTCAGACCATAACGCCTTGAAATTAGAACTCAATCACAACAAGAAGTTTGGAAGGACCTCAAACACGTGGAGGTTAAGGACCATCCTGCTAAAAGATAAAAGGGTCAACCAGGAAGTTAAGGAAGAATTAAAAAGATTCATGGAAACTAATGAGAATGAAGATACAACTGTTCAAAATATTTGGGATGCAGCAAAAGCAGTCCTGAGGGGGAAATACATCGCCATACAAGCATCCATTCAAAAACTGGAAAGAACTCAAATACAAAAGCTAACCTTACACATAAAGGAGCTAGAGAAGAAGCAGCAAATCGACCCGACACCCAGCAGAAGAAGAGAGTTAATTAAAATTCGAGCAGAACTCAACGAAATTGATACCAGAAGAACTGTGGAACAGATCAATAGAACCAGGAGTTAGTTCTTTGAAAGAATTAATAAGATAGATAAACCATTAGCCAACCTTATTAAAAAGAAGAGAGAGAAGACTCAAATTAATAAAATCATGAATGAGAAAGGAGAGATCACTACCAACACCAAGGAAATACAAACGATTTTAAAAACATATTATGAACAGCTCTACGCCAATAAATTAGGCAATCTAGAAGAAATGGACGCATTCCTGGAAAGCCACAAACTACCAAAACTGGAGCACGAATAAATAGAAAACCTGAACAGGCCAATATCCAGGGAGGAAATTGAAGAAGTCATCAAAAAACTCCCAAGACACAAGAGTCCAGGGCCAGATGGCTTCCCAGGGGAATTCTATCAAACGTTTAAAGAAGAAATCATACCTATTCTACTAAAGCTGTTTGGAAAGATAGAAAGAGATAGAGTACTTCCAAATTCATTCTATAGGGCCAGCATCACCTTAATTCCAAAACCAGACAAAGACCCCACCAAAAAGGAGAATTACAGACCAATATCCCTGATGAACATGGATGCAAAAATTCTCAACAAGATACTAGCCAGTAAGATCCAACAACACATTAAGAAAATTATTCACCATGACCAAGTAGGATTTATCCCCGGGACACAAGGCTGGTTCAACACTCGTAAAACAATCAATGTGATTCATCATATCAGCAAGAGAAAAACCAAGAACCATATGATCCTCTCATTAGATGCAGAGAAAGCATTTGGCAAAATACAGCATCCATTCCTGATCTAAACTCTTCAGAGTGTAGGGATAGAGGGAAATTTCCTCGACACCTTAAAAGCCATCTACGAAAAGCCCACAGCAAATATCATTCTCAATGGGGAAGCACTGGGAGCCTTTCCCCTAAGATCAGGAACAAGACAGGGATGTCCACTCTCACCACTGCTATTCAACATAGTATGGGAAGTCCTAGCCTCAGCAATCAGACAACAAAAAGACATTAAAGGCATTCAAATTGGCAAAGAAGAAGTCAAACTCTCCGTCTTCGCCGATGACATGATACTCTATATAGAAAACCCAAAAGCCTCCACCCCAAGATTCCTAGAACTCATCCAGCAATTTGGTAGCGTGGCAGGATACAAAATCAATGCCCAGAAATCAATGGCATTCCTATACACTAACAATGAGACTGAAGAAAGAGAAATTAAGGAGTCAATCCCATTTACAATTGCACCCAAAAGCATAAGATACCTAGGAATAAACCTAACCAAAGAGGTAAAGGATCGATACCCTAAAAACTATAGAACACTTCTGAAAGAAATTGAGGAAGACACAAAGAGATGGAAAAATATTCCATGCTCATGGATTGGCAGAATTAATATTGTGAAAATGTCAATGTTATCCAGGGCAATTTACACGTTTAATGCAATCCCTATCAAAATACCATGGACTTTCTTCAGAGAGTTAGAACAAATTATTTTAAGATTTGTGTGGAATCAGCAAAGACCCTGAATACCCAGGGGAATTTTACAAAAGAAAACCATATCTGGGGGCATCACAATGCCAGATTTCAGGTTGTACTACAAAGCTGTGGTCATCAAGACAGTGTGGTACTGGCACAAAAACAGACACATAGATCAATGGAACAGAATAGAGAACCCAGAAGTGGACCCTGAACTTTATGGTCAACTAATATTCGATAAAGGAGGAAAGACTATCCACTGGAAGAAAGACAGTCTCTTTAATAAATGGTGCTGGGAAAATTGGACATCCACATGCAGAAGAATGAATCTAGACCACTCTCTTGCACCATACACAAAGATAAACTCAAAATGGATGAAAGATCTAAATGGGAGACAAGATTCCATCAAAATCCTAGAGGAGAACACAGGCAACACCCTTTTTGAACTTGGGCACAGTAACTTCTTGCAAGATACATCCACGAAAGCAAAAGAAACAAAAGCAAAAATGAACTATTGGGACTTCATCAAGATAAGAAGCTTTTGCACAGCAAAGGATACAGTCAACAAAACTAAAAGACAACCTACAGAATGAGAGAAGATATTTGCAAATAACGTATCAGATAAAGGGCTAGTTTCCAAAATCTATAAAGAACTTATTAAACTCAATAGCAAAGAAACAAACAATCCAATCATGAAATGGGCAAAAGACATGAAGAGAAATCTCACAGAGGAAGACATAGACATGGCCAACATGCACATGAGAAAATGCTCTGCATCACTTGCCATCAGGGAAATACAAATCAAAACCACAATGAGATACCACCTCATACCAGTGAGAATGGGGAAAATTACCAAGGCAGGAAACAACAAATGTTGGAGAGGATGCAGAGAAAAGGGAACCCTCTTACACTGTTGGTGGGAATGTGAACTGGTGCAGCCACTCTGGAAAACTGTGTGGAGGTTCCTCAAAGAATTAAAAATAGACCTGCCCTACGACCCAGCAATTGTACTGTTAGGGATTTACCCCAAAGATTCAGATGCAATGAAACGCCGGGACACCTGCACCCCGATGTTTCTAGCAGCAATGTCCATGATAGGCAAAATGTGGAAGGAGCCTCGGTGCCCATCGAAAGATGAATGGATAAAGAAGATGTGGTTTATCTATACAATGGAATATTTCTCAGCCATTAGAAACAGCAAATACCCACCATTTGCCTCAACGTGGATGGAACTGGAGGGTATTATGCTGAGTTAAGTAAGTCAATCGGAGAAGGACAAACAGTGTATGTTCTCATTCATTTGGGGAATATGAATAATAGTGAAAGGGAATATAAGGGAAGTGAGAAGAAATGTGTCGGAAATATTAGAAAGGGAGACAGAACATAAAGACTTCTAACTCAGGGAAATGAACTAGGGGTGGTGGAGGGGGAGGAGGGCGGGGGTGGGGGTGAATGGGTGACGGGCACTGAGGGGACACTTGACGGGATGAGCACTGGATGTTATTCTGTATGTTGGTAAATTGAACACCAATAAAAATTAATTTATTAAAGAAAAGAAAAAAACAGTAATTACTATACTTTGTATATTGAAGAAGAATCAAGAAAGATTGAACATATTAAGTAAAAAAAAAAAAACTAAAAAGATCCAAATCAAACTTATAGAGATGAAAACTATACTTTATAAGAAAAATATAGATAGAATAGTTGTATCAATTAGAATAATAAATAAATAAATAAATAAATAAATAAATCTTAAAAAAACTCCATGAAATAGAGACCAAAACTGTGGAACAGATTAACAAAACCAGGATTTGGTTCCTTGAAAGAATTAAAAAGATAGATAGACCATTAGCCAGCCTTAGTAAAAAGAAGAGAGAAAAGTCTTAAACTAATAAAATCATGAATGAGAAAGGACAGAGCACCACCAATACCAAGGAAATACAAATGATATTAAAAACTGATTATGAGCAGCTTTACACCAATAAGTTAAGCAATCTAAAAGAAACGGACCCATTTCTGGAAAACCACAAACTACCAAAACTGGAACAGGAAGAAGTAGAAATCCTGAACAGGCCGATAAGTGGGGAGGAAATTGAAGCAGTCATTAAAAACCTCCCAAGACACAAAAGTACAAGGTCAGATGGCTTCCCAGGGGAATTCTATCAAACGTTTAAAGAAGAAACCATACCTATTCTACTAAAGCTTTTTGGAAAGATAGAAAGAGACGGAAAACTTCCAAACTCGTTCTGTGAAGCCAACATCACATTAATTCCAAAACCAGACAAACACCCCACCAAAAAGAATTATAGACTAATATCCATGATGAACACACATACAAAAATTCTCAAGAAGATACTAGCCAATAGGATACAACAATGCATTAAGAAGATTATTATCCATGACCAAGTGGGATTTATCACCAGGAGGCAAGGCTGGTTCAACACTCGTAAAGCAATCAATGTGACTGATCATATCAGCAAGAGAAAAAACAAGAACCATAGGATCCTCTCAACAGATGCAGAGAAAGCATTTGACAAAATACAGCATTCATTCCTGATCACAACTATTCAGAGTGTAGGGATAGAGGGAACATTCCTCAGCATCTTAAAAGTCATCTATGGAAAGCCCACAGAAAATATCATTCTCAAAGGGGAAACACTGGGAGCCTTTCCCCTAAGTTCAGGAACAAGACATAGATGTCCATTCTCACCACTGATATTCAACATAGTACTGGAAGTCCTGGCCTCAGCAATCATTCAACAAAAAGAAATAAAAGGCATTCAAACAGGCAAAGAAGTCAAAGTCTCCCTCTTCGCAGATGACATGATACTGTACATAAAAATCCAAAACCATCCACCCCAAGATTGCTAGAACTCATACAGCAATTTGGCAGCAAGGCAGGATACAAAATCAATGCCCAAAAATCAGTGGCATTCCTATACACTAACAATGAGACTGAAGAAAGAGAAATTAAGGAGTCAATCCCATTTACAATTGCACCCAAAAGCATAAGATACCTAGGAATAAACCTAACCAAAGAGGTAAAGGATCGATACCCTAAAAACTATAGAACACTTCTGAAAGAAAATGAGGAAGACACAAAGAGATGGAAAAATATTCCATGCTCATGGATTGGCAGAATTAATATTGTGAAAATATCCATGCTACCCAGGGCAATTCACACATTCAATGAAATCCCTATCAAAATACCATGGACTTTCTTCAGAGAGTTAGAACAGTTATTTTAAGATTTGTGTGGAATCAGCAAAGACCCCGAATAGCCAGGGTAATTTTAAAATAGAATACCATATCTGGGGGCATCACAATGCCAGATTTCAGGTTGTACTACAAAGCTGTGGTCATCAAGACAGTGTGGTACTGGCACAAAAACAGACACATAGATCAATGGAACAGAATAGAGAACCCAGAAGTGGACCCTGAACTTTATGGTCAACTAATATTCGATAAAGGAGGAAAGACTATCCATTGGAAGAAAGTCTCTTCAATAGATGGTGCTGGGAAAATTGGACATCCACATGCAGAAGAATGAATCTAGACCACTCTCTTGCACCATACACAAAGATAAACTCAAAATGGATGAAAGATCTAAATGTGAGACAAGATTCCATCAAAATCCTAGAGAGAACACAGGCAACACCCTTTTTGAACTTGGGCACAGTAACTTCTTGCAAGATACTTCCACGAATGGAAAAGAAAACAAAAGCAAAAATGAACTACTGTGACTTCATCAAGATAAGATGCTTTTGCACAGCAAAGGATACAGTCAACAAAACTAAAAGACAACCTACAGAATGGGAGAAGATATGTGCAAATGTATCAGATAAAGGGCTAGTTTCCAAGATCTGTAGAGAACTTATTAAACTCAACAGCAAAGAAACGAACTTTCCAATCATGAAATGGGCAAAAGACATGAAGAGAAATCTCACAGAGGAAGACATAGACATGGCCAACATGCACATGAGAAAATGCTATGCATCACTTGCCATCAGGGAAATACAAATATAAACCACAATGAGATACCACCTCACACCAGTGAGAATGGGGAAAATTAGCAAGGCAGAAAACCACAAATGTTGGAGAGGATGCGGAGAAAAGGGAACACTCTTACACTGTTGGTGGGAATGTGAACTGGTGCAGTCACTCTGGAAAACTGTGTGTAGGTTCCTCAAAGTGTTAAAAATAAACCTGCCCTATGACCCAGCAATGGACTGTTGGGGATTTACCCCAAAGATACAGATGCAATGAAACGCTGGGACACCTGCACCCTGATGTTTATAGCAGCAATGTCCACAATAGCCAAAGTGTGGAAGGAGCCTCGGTGTCCATCGAAAGACGAATGATAAAGAATATGTGGTTTATGTATACAATGGAATATTACTCAGCCATTAGAAACGACAAATACCACCATTTGCTTCAACGTGGATGGAACTGGAAGGTATTATGCTGAGTGAAGTAAGTCAGTTGGAGAAGGACAAACATTGTATGTTCTCATTCATTTGGGGAATATAAATAATAGTGAAAGGGAATATAAGGGAAGGGAGAAGAAATGTGTGGGGAATATCAGAAAGGGAGACAGAACATAAAGTCTCCTAACTCTGAGAAACGAACTAGGGGTGGTGGAACGGAGGAGGGCAGGGGGGGATGAATGTGTGATGGGCACTGAGGGGGGCACTTGACGGGTTGAGCACTGGATGTTATTCTGTATGTTGGCAAATTGAACACCAATAAAAAATAAATTTATTATTAAAAAAAGATTTATGTTGAATCAGAAAAGACCCCGAATGGCCAGGGGAAGAATAACAAAGAAAACCAGTGCTGGGGGCATCACAATGCCAGATTTCAGGTTGTACGA